>NC_061513.1:36247729-36378178 GCF_022539505.1 Lolium rigidum | reverse complement strand
TCACCTCTGAATATGTTAATTTTTATTGTGCACTAACCCTCTAATGAGTTGTTTCGAGTTTGGTGTGGAGGAAGTTTTCAAGGGTCAAGAAAGGAGGATGATATACTATGATCAAGAAGAGTGAAAGCTCTAAGCTTGGGGATGCCCCGGTGGTTCATCCCTGCATATTTCAAGAAGACTCAAGCGTCTAAGCTTGGGGATGCCCAAGGCATCCCCTTCTTCATCGACAAATTATCGAGTTCCTTCTCTTGAAACTATATTTTTATTCGGTCACATCTTATGTGCTTTACTTGGAGCGTCTGTATGCTTTTGTTTTTGTTTGTGTTTGAATAAATGCTTGTGTGGGAGAGAGACACGCTCCACTGGTTCGTATGAACACATGTGTTCTTAGCTTTTAATTTTCATGGCGAAGTTTCTTCTTCGATAAATTGTTATATGGTTGGAATTGGAAAATGATACATGTAGTAATTGCTATAAATGTTTTGGGTAATGTGATACTTGGCAATTGTTGTGTTCATGATTAAGCTCTTGCATCATATGCTTTGCACCCATTAATGAAGAAATACATAGAGCATGCTAAAATTTGGTTTGCATATTTGGTTTCTCTAAGGTCTAGATAATTTCTAGTTTTGAGTTTGAACAACAAGGAAGACGGTGTAGAGTCTTATAATGTTTTCAATATGTCTTTTATGTGAGTTTTGCTGCACCGGTTCATCCTTGTGTTTGTTTCAAATAAACCTTGCTAGCCTAAACCTTGTATCGAGAGGGAATACTTCTCATGCATCCAAAATACTTGAGCCAACCACTATGCCATTTGTGTCCACCATACCTACCTACTACATGGTATTTTCCGCCATTCCAAAGTAAATTGCTTGAGTGCTACCTTTAAAATTCCATCATTCACCTTTGCAATATATAGCTCATGGGACAAATAGCTTAAAAACTATTGTGGTATTGAATATGTAATTATGCACTTTATCTCTTATTAAGTTGCTTGTTGTGCGATAACCATGTTCATTGGGGACGCCATCAACTATTCATTGTTGAATTTCATGTGAGTTGCTATGCATGTCCGTCTTGTCCGAAGTAAGAGAGATCTACCACCCTATGGTTAAGCATGCATATTGTTAGAGAAGAACATTGGGCCGCTAACTAAAGCCATGATCCATGGTGGAAGTTTCAGTTTTAGACATATATCCTCAATCTCAAATGAGAAAATTATTAATTGTTGTTACATGCTTATGCATAAAAGAGGAGTCCATTATCTGTTGTCTATGTTGTCCCGGTATGGATGTCTAAGTTGAAGAATAATCAATAGCGAGAAATCCAATGCGAGCTTTCTCCTTAGACCTTTGTACGAGGCGGCATAGAGGTACCCCTTTGTGACACTTGGTCAAAACATGTGCATTGTGATGATCCGGTAGTCCAAGCTAATTAGGACAAGGTGCGGGCACTATTAGTATACTATGCATGAGGCTTGCAACTTGTAAGATATAATTTACATGATGCATATGCTTTATTACTACCGTTGACAAAATTGTTTCATGTTTTCAAAATCAAAGCTCTAGCACAAATATAGCAATCGATGCTTTTCCTCTATGGAGGACCATTCTTTTACTTTCATTGTTGAGTCGGTTCACCTATTTCTCTCCACCTCAAGAAGCAAACACTTGTGTGAACTGTGCATTGATTCCTACATACTTGCATATTGCACTTGTTATATTACTCTATGTTGACAATATCCATGAGATATACATGTTATAAGTTGAAAGCAACCGCTGAAACTTAATCTTCCTTTGTGTTGCTTCAATGCCTCTACTTTGAATTATTGCTTTGTGAGTTAACTCTTATGCAAGACTTATTGATGCTTGTCTTGAAAGTACTATTCATGAAAAGTCTTTGCTATATGATTCACTTGTTTACTCATGTCATATACATTGTTTTGATCGCTGCATTCACTACATATGCTTTACAAATAGTATGATCAAAGTTATGATGGCATGTCACTCCAGAAATTATCTTTGTTATCGTTTTACCTGCTCGGGACGAGCAGAACTAAGCTTGGGGATGCTGATACGTCTCCGACGTATCGATAATTTCTTATGTTCCATGCCACATTATTGATGTTATCTACATGTTTTATGCACACTTTATGTCATATTCGTGCATTTTACTGGAACTAACCTATTAACAAGATGCCGAAGTGCCGATTCTGTTTTCTGCTGTTTTTGGTTTCAGAAATCCTAGTAACGAAATATTCTCGGAATTGGACGAAATCAACGCCCAGGTTCCTATTTTGCCCGGAAGCATCCAGAACACCCGAGAGTCGCCAGAGTGGACCCACAGGGGGCCCAGACCATAGGCCGGCGCGGCCCAGGCCCTGGCCGCACCGCCCTATAGTGTCGGCGCCCCTTCGACCCTCCTGCGCCGCCTCTTCGCCTATATAAAGCCCCTGGATCGAAAACCCTGATACGATTGGCGAAAACCACAGAAACCTTCCAGAGCCGCCGCCATCGCGACGCCAAGATCTGGGGGACAGGAGTCTCCGTTCCGGCACCTGCCGGAGCGGGGAAGTGCCCCCGGAAGGCTTCTCCATCGACACCGCTGCCATCTCCACCGCCATCTTCATCACCGCTGCTGCTCCCATGAGGAGGGAGTAGTTCTCCATCGAGGCTCGGGGCTGTACCGGTAGCTATGTGGTTAATCTCTCTCCCATGTACCTCAATACAATGATCTCATGAGCTGCTTTACATGATTGAGATTCATATGAGTTTGTATCACAATTTATCTATGTGCTACTCTAGCAATGTTATTAAAGTAGTTTTATTCCTCCTGCACGTGTGTAAAGGTGACGAGTGTGTGCACCGTGTTAGTACTTGGTTTATGCTATGATCATGATCTCTTGTAGATTGCGAAGTTAACTATTGCTATGATAATATTGATGTGATCTATTCCTCCTACATATGCATGAAGGTGACGAGTGTGCATGCTATGTTAGTACTTGGTTTAGTCTGTTGATCTATCTTACACTATAAGGTTACTTAAACATGAGCATTATTGTGGAGCTTGTTAACTCCGGCATTGAGGGTTCGTGTAATCCTACGCAATGTGTTCATCATCCAACAAAAGTGTAGAGTATGCATTTATCTATTCCGCTATGTGATCAATGTTGAGAGTGTCCACTAGTGAAAGTGTAATCCCTAGGCCTTGCTCCTAAATACTGCTATCGCTACTTGTTTACTACTGTTGCGTTACTACTGCTTGTTTACTGTTTTCTATCGCGTTACTACTGCTGCAATACTACCACCATCAACTACACGCCCGACAAGCTATTTTTCGGCACCGTTGCTACTGCTCATATATATTCATACCACCTGTATTTCACTATCTCTTCGCCGAACTAGTGCACCTATTAGGTGTGTTGGGGACACAAGAGACTTCTTGCTTTGTGGTTGCAGTGGTTGCATGAGAGGGATATCTTTGACCTCTTCCTCCCTGAGTTCGATAAACCTTGGGTGATCCACTTAAGGGAAAACTTGCTGCTGTTCTACAAACCTCTGCTCTTGGAGGCCCAACACTGTCTACAGGAAAGGAGGGGGAACGTAGACATCAATCATGTCCGTGCTTTGGAGATGAAGATCAAAAGCGCAAAGACAAAAGGGCCATATCATATCACATATGAACTGCATGTGATGTTAATCCTTTATGCATCTTATTTTGCTTAGATCGCGACGGTAGCATTATAAGATGATCCCTCACATTAATATCAAGATAATAAAGTGTTCTCCCCTCGTATGCACCGTTGTACAGTTCGTCGTTTCGAAGCATCTCGTGATGATCGGATGTGATAGACTCAACGTTCACATACAACAGGTGTAAGCAATGTTGCACATGCGGAATACTTGGGTTTGCTTGACGAGCCTAGCATGTACAGACATGGCCTCGGGACAACGGAAACCGAAAGGTTGAACACGAGTCATATGGATGATATGATCAACATGTTGATGTTCACCATTGAAGCTACATCATCTCACGTGATGATCGGTTTTGGTGTAGTGGATTTGGATCGTGTACCACTTAACAACTATGAGGGATGTTGTATTAAGTGGGAGTTCATTAGTAATTAGATTAAAACATGAACTAATTATCATAAACATAGTCTGAGTAGTATTTTGTATTAATTTTGTAGTATTGGCATCCGTTTACTACTATGCGCTAGTCTTGTTATTGAGATAGAAATACTGTTAAAATCTGACAAGAAACTTTACGGTTTGGTACCATATTGTTAAAGAATCAAGAATTGATTAAGTCCTATTGCAAACTTTTAGTAAACCTCACATTGTTGATTCAAAGAGCTATGGTTTCAATTAGTAACTAAAGTTATCTTGTCTCCGTAAAACTTGAAGTTCAAATCTGTTTGAAAAGTAAGGAGCTGAAAATTAAGTTTTCGAAATAATCAAGGTATGAGATATATGTGATATCTAAGACCTTATTGCAAGATGATAGAATATAATTTGGTGAGACTACATAAACTCATAAGTTTTATGGGAATGTATGAAGGTTGAAGACGCCCAGGCGTCACAATCCTCCAACTATTGGGGCACTAACGATATTCGCATATCCATGAAGTTATCATCCTTAGTATGCACCGTTGCTAAGACTCGTTGTATCGAAGCATCACGTGATGATCGGGTGTTATAGATTCTACGTGTGCATACAACGGGTGCAAGCCAGATTTGCACATGCGAATACTGAGGTTAAACTTTACGAGCCTAGCATGTACAGACATGGTCTCGGAAAAGTCGTCATGATATGATGGATAAAATTATGAGTGAAATTGTTCATCATATTACAAAGTTACTAATAGTGAAATCTGAAACACTTGTCATATGATGATCAACTTCAAAGTAAGAACCTCAAGGTTATTGGTATTTGACCAACAAACCTAGAAGTTATTGAAGGTGAAGTATTTTCTGAGAATGAGGAAAGCTAAAAGAGAAACTACAAAAGATATTTTGGCAGAAAGAAAGAAAAGACTAGAAAGTCTAGCTCGGGTGTATATAAATGATATACATGTTATGGATGTATTCCTTGTTTGGTCACATAATGAAATTCTTGGGTATTTGTACCAGATTGGTTGGTATGAGATGTCATACAATATAACACAATACAAGAATATGATGGCCTAAGTGACTAATAAGGAATATGGTAATAATGCACATCTGGAACATAATAAAGTGTTATTATGCTTGTCGTTAGCATTCTACCTAGCCCTTATAATTTATAATAAAGAACTTAATAATTGTTATTTTGCTCTGGTCAAATAAAAACAATGAGTTGTTCAAATTATGACATTACTCCATGTACGATGGATAAGTTATTATAAATCTTAATGGTGAAACACACATACATAACACTGACACTAAAATGCCATAAGGCAAATGATTTGAATTCCACTTATTTGTGGAACCGCCATTTAGGTCATGTTAGAAAGGAACGCATGAATGAACTCCATGCAAATGGATTTTTGGAGTCATTTGATTTTTGAATCGTTTGGCGGTTGCAAAATCTTTTCTAAAGAGAATGACTAAAATACCGTTCATAGGCCAAGAGTTGAACGGGAAACTAACTTAGTGAAAACATATATGATGATGTATGTGGTTCACTGGGCATAGTTATGTGCGGGAGATTCTTCTACTTCATGAAAACTTCCAACAATGAATTGAGTATATATATGTGGATATATTCGATAAGGAAGAAGTTTGAAACATTTGAATGGATTCAAATAAATTTCAGCATGAAGTGGAAATCATCGTAATAGAAAAGTCAAATATCTATGATTGGATCATAGTGGAAATATTTGAATTACGAGTTTTAGCGAACATCTAAGAGAGTTATGAAGTTGTTCTACAACTCACATTTCTTGGAGTATCATAGTGATGATGGAGTATCCGAGAGATGTATACAAACCTTGTTGAATCAATGATGAGATAAAATATTGATGCCATTATATTTTTTGTGGATTATGCTTTAGAGACTACCGCTTTTACACTGAATAGAGCATCATCATGATCCGTTGAAATGACACCATACGAGTTATGGCATGGGTATGAACCCTAATAGTCCTTTCTTAAATTTTGGAATGCATAGCATAATGTAAATAAGTTTACAACCAAAATCGGATGAATGTCTTTGTTGGTTATCCCACAGAATTGATTGGGAATTCTTTCCACTATGGAGACAAAGACAAAAGTGTTTGTCAATGTTTCTTACTTATTTCCAAGAAATTGTTTTTAGCGAAGTATTTGAGTGGGAGGACAATAGAACTTGATAAGGTTTATGAACCTGAGCATAAATGATCAGAGTAGCGCAGCATCGGAATTGGTTCCGGAAGCGGCCACGACGATCATGGCTCCCATGTCTACAAAATGTTATAGTCATGGAGATCAAAGTACTTATTGAACCTTGTAGGTATGGTTTACTTTGTGATCAAATAAATGATTTGTGAACAAAGGATTGTTTTTGAACAATGATAAACCAACTACATACAAAGAAGTTATGATAGGCCCTGACTCCGTTAAAATGGCTATACGCCATGAAATCCAAGATAGATGAATACTTTTTGAAAATAAATGGATCTATAAAATTGATGAACTTGGATGGAATATCCTTGAATAAGCTCGACTTGTCGAAAAATTGTTTACGACAAAGTTCAAAGAGTTGACTACGATAAGATTAGATCTTCCGTAGCAATGCTTATAGTCTATGTGGATTATTCTAGTAATCACTACATATTTCTTTCATGAGATATGATAGTAGGATGGCAAAATACATTACTTAACAGAAGTGTGTATTAAAGGTGTATACAAGATACAACCAATTGTTTTGCTAGTCCGTGGAATACTAGATAGGTATACGAACTTCAACTGGATGAAGTGAGTATCACGGAGTTGGAATCTTCACCGGATGAAATAGTCAAAGAGTTTTGGATTTCATCAGAAACGATGAAGATGCTTGCATTTGCATGAAATTAAGTGGGAGTGCTGAGACATATTTATAATACTTTATGTAGATGACATATAGTTGGTTATAAATGATGTAATTATATACTTGATTATAAAAGGTTTCATTGAGAATTAACTTCAATGAAAGAATATGGACAGAAACATATTTAGTGTCAAGATCTATGAAGATAGATTGAAACACATAATAAGTTTAAGTCAAAGTACATAGAATGGATATTGAAGTAGTTCAATATAGAAATATTAAGAAGGTGTTCTTTTCATGTGAAGTTTTAACAAGACTTGAGTGTATCTGACACTCAATGAGTAAAAACACATGAGTGATTATGGATCACGAATAATATGTACACAATCAGATGTCATGTGCTCTAAAATGTTATGAGCATATACCAGAATGATTCATGTGATGATCATTGGATGACAGTAAGAATATCCTTGAGTACTTTAGAAGAACCAAGGATATATATATAATTTTATATGGGGTAATGTCAAACAAATCGTTGTAAGGTGTTGCACCGATATTTGTTTGGTCACATATAAAAATAAAATTCAAATCTCAATTAGGCTAAGTATTGTTTAAAAGGTAACACAATGCTAGATTTAGAAGAGTTCTAAATATTGTGACAGATTCTACAAAAGAAGGCAGAATATGTCATTGTTTTGACAAATAACAAAGGATGTTAAAGTCAAGAGGTTCTTTGAGAACTTGGTGTAGTTCCGACAGAGTCAGAATTTTGAAGCTATATTGTGTGTGACAATATTAGTGACATATTTCAGACAGCGGAATTAAGGTTTCACCAGAAGATCAAACATATTTAATGCCGACTCATTTGGAAATGAGTAATGCGTTGAGACGCAAATGAATTACAAAATACATACGTTTCTGAGCGTGTCAGATCCGTTGACTAAAAACCTCTCCCGTGAGCAATACATGATAAAGCACCGGAAGGCCAAGGTGTTATATCTTTACAAATGTAAACTAGATTATTGACTCTAGTGCAAGTGGGAGACTGAAGGAGATATGCCCTAGAGGCAATAATAAAGTGGTTATTATTTATATCTTTATGTTTATGATAAATGTTTATATATCATGCTATAATTGTATTAACCGAAACATTAGTACATGTGTGATATGTAGACAACAAGAAGTCCCTAGTATGCCTCTTAAACTAGCTTGTTGATTAATGGATGATTAGTTTCATAATCATGAACATTGGATGTTATTAATAACAAGGTTATATATCATTATATGAATGATGTAATGGACACACCCAATTAAGCGTAGCATAAGATCTCGTCATTAAGTTATTTGCTATAAGCTTTCGATACATAGTTACCTAGTCCTTATGACCATGAGATCATGTAAATCACTTATACCGGAAAGGTACTTTGATTACATCAAACGCCACTGCGTAAATGGGTGGTTATAAAGGTGGGATTAAGTATCCGGAAAGTATGAGTTGAGGCATATGGATCAACGATGGGATTTGTCCATCCCGATGACGGATAGATATACTCGGGCCCTCTCGGTGGAATGTCGTCTAATGTCTTGCAAGCATATGAATAAGTTCATAAGAGACCACATACCACGGTACGAGTAAAGAGTACTTGTCAGGAGACGAGGTTGAACAAGGTATAAAGTGATACCGAAAGATCAAACCTCGGACAAGTAAAATATCGTGTGACAAAGGGAATTGGTATTGTATGTGAATGGTTCATTCGATCACTAAAGTCATCGTTCAATATGTGGGAGCCATTATGGATCTCCAGATCCCGCTATTGGTTATTGGTCGGGATGAGTACTCAACCATGTCCACATAGTTCACGAACCGTAGGGTGACACACTTAAAGTTGGATGTTGAAATGGTAGAACTTGAATATGGAATGGAGTTCGAATATTTGTTCGGAGTCTCGGATGAGATCCCGGACATCACGAGGAGTTCCGGAATAGTCCGGATAATAAGATTCATATATAGGATGTCATTTTATGTGAATTAAAATGACGCGGAAGGTTCTATGGAAGGTTCTAGAAGGTTCTAGAAAAGTCCGGAAGAAACCACCAAGGAAGGTGGAGTCCACATGGGAATCCACCTCCATGGCCGGCCAACCCTAGTGGGGGTGGAGTCCCAAGTGGACTCCCCCTTAGGGGGCCGGCCACCCCCCCATATGGGAGGTGGAACTCCCACCTCTAGTGGAGTCCTAACTTGGGTAGGTTTTCCCACCATATGGAAGGTTTTTGGTTCGGGTCTTATTCGAAGACTTGGAGACCAACACTTGGGGTTCCACCTATATATAGAGGGGCCAAGGGGAGGGGGCCGGCCACCCCAAGACCACAAGCTGGCCGCCCCATTGAAGTGGCCGGCCACCCCCTCCCAAACCCTAGCCGCCCCCTTCTCCTCCATATCTTCCGCGTAGCTTTAGCGAAGCTCCGCCGGATTTCTCCACCACCACCGACACCACGCCGTCTTGCTGTCGGATTCAAGAGGAGCTACTACTTCCGCTGCCCACTGGAACGGGGAGGTGGACGTCGTCTTCATCAACAACCGAACGTGTGACCGAGTACGGAGGTGCTGCCCGTTCGTGGCGCCGGAACCGATCGTGATCAAGATCTTCTACGCGCTTTTGCAAGCGGCAAGTGAACGTCTACCGCAGCAACAAGAGTCTCATCTTGAAGGCTTTGGAATCTCTTCAAGGGTGAGACTCGATAATCCCCTCGTTGCTACCGTCTTCTAGATTGCATCTTGGCTTGGATTTCGTGTTCGCGGTAGGAAATTTTTTGTTTTCTATGCAACGTTATCCTACAAAAATCCTCCATTTCTCCGGGTTGCACCATATCTTCGGGTTACTATATTTTATTGTGTAAAATCTTGATGCTCCCAAATGGAAGTACATGATGAGTTTATAAAACTCGAAGATGTCTACCCACTGCCAAAATTCTTCGGGTTCATCTGTACTGACTTGTTGTATTGCTCTTTCTATATTTCTAATTTCTTCGGGAGTGCAATCAACGCTTCCGATGGGAGTAGCCCCCGAGGCTACAGCCGAGTGTTTGCACTTGGGTGTAGGCCCAACTTGATTTTAATCGACTCCATATTTTTACACTATCTTGTGTCTTATTGGGAGTATGAACAATGCTCCCGATAAGAGTAGCCCCGAGCCTATGATCGGGTGTTTGTAGCTGGACATAGGCTCCAAAATTCATGTCGCATATCCTATATTGTCTCGTCGTCTTGAAGATTTTCTTGCCCCTGACGTCAGTGCTGACGAAGATGGTGTGATGTCGACTCTTGTGACTGTTAGTGGACAACTATTTGTAGGTCCAGTATAACTTCCCTTCCCCCATGTTGCACTTAGTGGGGTTCTCACGTCCTCCGAAGCGCCCGACACACGCGCAGTAACTCCGTTACTTCCATGTGAAACTTAAAAAATATTTTCACTTTTCTGCCACATGTAGGGTTAGGATTATCTCTTCTCCGTTGAATGGCCGATCTTCTTTTCCTTCCAGGTTAAAAGGTAATCCTTGCGGTTCACTTTTTCCCCTTCTCACTCCGCCGGACAAAGCCGCCACTTCACCATTACCAGTGCACTCTGCTCATTGCTCCCACTTCGTGCCCTAGCTCTTCCCCCGACACCATGGTTAGGTCAAAGCGCGTCAAGAGCGGCACTGCCGGCGCTGAGCCGGAGGAAAAGAAGAAAGTGTTCGGATGGGACAGATCGAAGTTCAATCCAATAGGGCACCGAAAGCTGAAGAAACTAGGGCTGCTCACTGATGAACATAAGATGAGGGCTACCGGGGACGAAGTGACCCCCTGATGCGTGCAGTTAACACACGTCCGTTGGGAACCCCAAGAGGAAGGTGTGATGTGTACAGTAGGAAGTTTTCCCTCAGTATGAAACCAAGGTTTATCGAACCAGTAGGAGCCAAGAAGCACGTTGAAGGTTGATGGCGGCGAAGTGTAGTGCGGCGCAACACCAGGGATTCCGGCACCAACGTGGAATCTGCACAACACAATCAAAGTACTTTGCCCCAACGTAACGGTGAGGTTGTCAATCTCACCGGCTTGCTTGTAACAAAGGATTAGATGTATAGTGTGGAAGATGATGTTTGTTTGCGAAGAACAGTAAAGAACAATTGCAGTAGATTGTATTTCAGAAGTAAAGAATGGACCGGGGTCCACAGTTCACTAGTGGTGTCTCTCCCATAAGATAAATAGCATGTTGGGTGAACAAATTACAGTTGGGCAATTGACAAATAAAGAAGGCATAACAATGCACATACATATATCATGATGAGTACTATGAGATTTAATCGGGGCATTACGACAAAGTACATAGACCGCTATCCGACATGCATCTATGCCTAAATAGTCCACTTTCGGGTTATCATTCGAACCCCTTCCGGTATTAAGTTGCAAGCAACGAGACAATTGCATTAAGTATGGTGCGTAATGTAATCAACACAAATATCCTTAGACAAAGCATCGATGTTTTATCCCTAGTGGCAACAGCACATCCACAACCTTAGAACTTTCTGTCACTGTCCCAGATTCAATGGAGGCATGAACCCACTATCGAGCATAAATACTCCCTCTTGGAGTTACAAGTATCAACTTTGTGGCACCCCCGGGATCAGGGTTAGACAAATACCAGATCTTCGTCTGATATAAGCCTAACCTAGAGCTCGAGAGACAACAGTGAGGGAATCGGTAACACAACAGTGACTCTACGACACAAGAAGTAATACAAGCTCATAGCCGAGCGAAGAACCAAAGCATTACAAGCAGAGGTCACCGACCCGACATTACATCAATCAACGGAAGCGAAGTTATGCTATTAGACATAGCAAGATAGCAAAAGGCCTAAGAGGCCGGGAGCATAACGGCGACGTCCCAGCCCATAGATTCCAGTGCTGCCACCGGGAACCCCAAGCTACTCGTCGATGTCGACTAGAAACCACCATCTGTTGGAGCGACTTCGTCTGAAACAGAAGCATGCAAAGCTGAGTACAGGGACTCAGCAAGACTTAGTACAACCTTTTAGCAAAGCGGGTATGCGGGCTTTATGGTAGATCTTCTTTTGCGTAAAGCCAGTTTTCCTTTGTAAGACGAGAGAGAGGAGAAGCTCGACTACTCAGAACCTTTGAAAGGGGATAAGAGAGCGACATCTCTATCTCTATTGATCATCATATTGTATCCACCAAACTTCATCATCTCGAACCACTATCCTCGGATTACCCCCTCAACACCCGAAGAAGGTATCCGTAAACACACATTGGTTGCCAAGTTTTACGATGAGGTTAAAGTTCTCTATGATCACAGAATCCATTCCCAAGTCGTCCGTAACCGTGGACACGGCTTTTCGAAAAGATTTAACCCTGCAGGGGTGCACAACTTTACCCACACGTGCCAACCGATTCTTAGTGCCAGTACATTAGCTCTCTTCCTTGGAAAGCCGGCAGAGAGTGGTTGACCACGACCTTTACCTTGCTAGTCGCCGAGACCATGAGTCACGCGCTAAGGATTGTTCCGCCGTAACGGGTCAAGTCCCGAAGTCGGTCCTTAACGATGTGAGGCGAGGTGGGTTTCCCCAGGGGCCGCAACCCCCAGCCACCACGGCCACGCTTACCTACCTGTTATGTACCTTTTCCCCCAAAGCAGAATGCAATGCATATGACCAGGTAACACGCAAACTATGTGACTCATGGAATCTACTAGGCAAGTTAGTGAGTCGAGAGGGTACCATAATAGGGCCTCGTGTGGTTGTACGCTCAGTCTTGGTTCAAGAGGCGAGAACTCGGTTCCTAGGGTCGGCAGAAAACGAAACAACCCACCACATCCCAATGTGGCCTCTCGTCTGAGCCTTTAATCATGTTTATCAACATCTCTATACTTACCACGTCAACCTGTCATGCTAGTTTCATTTCATTGTATGGCTCCAGTCCGAAGACCGGAGTAAAAAGCGTAACAAACTAAGCATGGCTAAGCATAAAGATATAAAGGCTCTAGCGATGCACATATGCCAAACCTAGTTATGCTAGGAGCAGTGGATCAGGGTATTTGAGGCTACAAGAGTGGAACATGCAATAGATAGGATAACTCCACCTATCGATAAAAGACAGTTGAATCGCATGCAATATGAAGTAACCAGAATGAAAGCATTTGTAAAACTTAGATGAACCAGGCTAGGGCTTGCCTTTGTCGCTGACAAACCAATGTGGATCTTCAGAGATCCCATGCTTGACTTGTTTGTCGGTGGACAAGTATTGACCTTCCGTGATGTCGATCTTCGTCGTCTCGGACTCGTGCTCTATCGATCGCGAAGAAACAAATACTAGAAATAGAGAAATAACAATCAACACATGGCATCGATGCAATGCGCATACAAGTATGAATGATATGTCATATTAATAGATATTGAAAGTGATCCTATAACATGCTCGTCAATTTAAATAGGGTTGGAATGCATAATACTTTGCAATTCCATAAACCCCGCATATTAAAGAAAAGGGTTCATTTGTTCTTCTATTAAGGATAGGGTTCAAAGTTGTTTAACAATGCATGCTTTTGATATTAAAGTGTAGATCTCATTTTTCTGAAGATTTTGATATGTTATACACATTTTTCGATTTAAAATGAATTACTTATGAATTTCCAAAGTTTAATTCATTTTAAATCAATTTCTGAAAATTATAAAATAATAATAATAAAGTTGGGCCCACATGTCATAATTTTATTCTTTTCTAAAATATTTCCTAAATTATTAAAATCCTGACAGATGGGGTCCACCTGTCATAATATTTCCTATTTAAAGAAATACAGAAATTAATATAAGAAAATAAGAAAAAGAAATATGGCGTCAGCATGACGTCATGCTGACGTCAGCTGGCCATGAGCTCGAAATTGAGCTCGGGCTGAGCTCAATCGGCCGATTTGGCCCGCGATTGAGGGCGTGCGGGTGGGGGAACGACTCCTGGCGACGCGGGCGACCTAATGGTGGCGGCGCGGCCGGCTATTGGCCGCCGGAGCACGGCCACCGGTGAGGCCGAGCGGCGGCCGGGGCAGGTGCTCTGTCGCGGCAGCGCTAGAGCGCCTAATCGGCCGGGCGAGAGCACAGGGAGGTAGAGGAGCTCACCCTCGATGCGTGGGTGCAGACGGCGCGGCCGGAGGAGGCTCGTCGGCGCCGGAATCGTCCTGGGCGGCCGGCATCTGCAAGGGTTAGGGTTAGGGTTCCTGGGCGCCGGAGACCGTGGGGGAAAGGGGAAATAGGGGTTAGGGTTCGTCGGCGGCCGCGGAGGGCTACTTATGGCCGCCGGGGGCGGCGGCGCATCGCTGGCGCGGCCGGGGCATCGGGTGGCCGGCGCCACGCCACCGAGCAGCTTCGGTGCGCGGGGACGATGGACATTTTGCGAAAACCCCCCTGGGGGTTTCCCTGGGCTGGGTTGGATGCTGCTGGGCCGAAATGGGCTGCGCCAGAGAGGAGAGAAGGAGAGAGGAGCTGGGCTGCGGCCCAAGGAAGAGAGAGAGAGGGTTTCTCCCTCTATTTATTTTTCTGGATTTAAATTCCTGTTTTCCATTTCAAATTTCAAACCCTGGTTTTGAATAGAATTTGACAAACTCTTTTTCAGATAATTTCAAAGCACCCATGTCTCTTCAACATAGCATAAATGCCATGTGAGTTTATCTTGATTCATTGAAAGATTTTGAGGGCATTTCAAAAGAGAGAGAAATGGCACACCTTAGGGTTTCCATTTTAATTTATTTGCAAATTTTTCCTAATGCATTTTAAATGATGCTCATGAATGCACAATCAAATTCTAATTAGGGTTTAGCAAAACAGGGATGTTACAACTCTATCCCCCTTACAAGAATCTCGTCCCCGAGATTCCTAAGGTAGGAAAAGAGAAGGTAACAAGGACTAAACCGGTCTTGAACGAGCTTGTCGATAACACGATGATCTTCTGTGTTGATGAAGTTCATCCACGACACCATGAAGAAGTTGACCCACATCACCATGAAGAGCTCTTCATTTTGCTTTCTTCACTCTAAAGGAAAGAGGGAATGACACTAGACGGTTGATCTTCACAAAGATCGGGTATCTCGTGGTCAACTCATGGAAGGAGTGTTTAAAAACAACTCTTGAGCTAACAAACATGAAACACGTCAAGGTAAACGAGGAGACTGAAGAAGTTTCAAATTTGGTAGGCAATTGCTCCACGCTTGAGAAGAATACAAAGGGACAAGATAGCGAAGACTTAAATTGCCTCTGATACCATGACGTGGCACTTTTAGAAAGGGTGACTCGTGGAAACACAAATGATTATGCCACCAGAGCAACTATGGAAGAATCATAGCCACTCTTCTTGCATGGGTACATGAAACGATTGAAGTGTATTCAAAAGGATGGGGTCTCTATGACTGACGAATTCACACAACCTGTGAATTGATTGGAACTTCAGATACAAACAACAGAAGGGGAAGGGTAATGGCTAGGGAAGTGCCAAGGATCAACAGGGATTGAAATTTCTCCGAACGAAGTTGTCATCACCGGAGAAATGATTTCGAGGGATTGACCGAGAGACATTTAGCAACTCTGCTTATAATGTTCTCCTCGATGTTCTAGACACCAATATTAGGCTATTGAATAGCCTTCAATAGGTCATCAAGTTAAGGTCGGACTTCGGAATTGAAAAGACATCATAAGGGCAACTCCTAGAATAAGTCGCACAATATCCTTATGGAGAGTGGTTATTCTTGTTGCTTCAAGAATGTTGGCATTAGATCTTCCGACTAATTGTGTTAACCACGACATCAATCTTGTTAGATTTACAAAGAGACCTATGTCAAACATCCTTGAGAAACACTGACCATCATTGCCGCTTGAGATTCAGCTTAGGTTAGGTGTAAAGATATTTCAGACTCAGAATGTACGAATAGAATTTGCAACAACTACCACCAAGGTAAAGTTGCTAGATTCTCAAGATATGGACCACAATGTCAAGCTCCAAAGGGTTGAGCTAGATTGCGTAATACATGTGGTTGCGACTTCAAAGGCCATTGCGTGCATATGATCTTGCAATGTAACGCTAGTGAGTCCTTATGGGGACACCAAAGAAGATTTTGAAGTTCTTAAGCTTCGTATCTTTCTTGAACAAACCAGTCAGTGGCTTAGGGTGCATAGAGGAACGTTTCAAGGAATGGAGGTAACAACCTGCCATCTCAAGTATATTCCGCACATGCATAACTGAATTGCGATGATTCCCGAGGAAAACAAAGGGAACTCGACTCAGATCCACGGCGACATCTTTCAGCAAATGCACGTGAACCAGAGAAGGTCACTTTCAACATCCAGAACACATACTTCACGATAACACAAAGATGGTTCTGAAAAGTTTCCAATATTAGTGCCACTTGTTCAATGTGAACCTCTTTAGACATGGAGGAAATAAGAATGTCATCGATGGGCTCAATGACAAACTTATCAAGATACTCCAATATGAGGGACTCATATTCTGCATGAACAACGCAGAAGTAGTGGGCAGATCAAAGGACATGAAGGTATACTCTGACGAGACATCATGGGTATAAACATCATCAAGATAGTCCTTGGAACTGAGTTTGATTTGACGATAGCCCAAACTCAAATCAAACATGGGGAAGATAGCATATCCACAAAGGAGATACTTTCTGACTTCAACACAAACATCACTAGACATCCCTTTCTGAAGGAACAAAGTCGGATAGACCTTTTGTCTTTCAACTCTCCAAGTTGTTGATTAAGCTCAACCAACTAGTCCAGGTTTATCCAGCACGGTTCTTGGAGAAGGAGTAGTTGAACGAACCAACGTACTCATGAAATCGACAACACGGTCATGTAACAACATGGTGATACTCCTAGAAAGACATCCAGAATATCACGAACCACCGGTATATCACTGAATTCAAGAGGGGAACTTGCTTTACAAAGCAAACGATATGGTCTTGAGAGCTTCAACATAAACCTAACTCTTTGACCGAAGATGTGCGCCTGAACGAATGGACTTGGCAGCAGAATCAAACTTCGCTTAATAATTGGCGAACCAATTATGCTAAGAATGACACAAACATCCTTAGATTTCAAAGCAATGAGAATTACTAAGAATCTCAGATGGCCACAACAATAAGTACACCCCAACATTCCCAAGCACGGACAGCTCGGAGGAAGGACGAGTAAAGATATGTAAGAGCATCACTTCATCAATAAGGTCATGATACAAAGCACGACCTCATGATTTAGAAGAGGGTGATACTCTAAGGTAGAACACAGAAGCTAATGAGGCCTCTTAATCTGCGGATGACAACACTTTTACCAAGTCCTAGAAATGGACAAGGTACTGGAGTTTGTTTCTCCTGACATACCGAAGTGGAATGTCTTGATGAACCACAAGAGTAATATACACTGGAGAACACCAATGCACATTTACAACTTGGCTGCTAACTAGCAGACAAAGGTTGGAAAGCAACTAAAGAGGAGGAACATGATCAGGATCAGAATTCCTGAGATGTAGATGCACAAGATAACACTTTTGTGAAACTCATGCTAAAAAACGAGGTGTGGCGGAGTCACATACATAGACATAAGACTCTTAAAGAGCAGTCTTGTTGTGATCCATTTGGTTCAATGAAAGAACCTCTGCGAAAGCTAGTGGAAGGGAAAGATCTTTATCGCCGCAGTTCAACACGACAATAACCACAAGCTTGAAGGCTAGCTTGATTTGGATTTAGCCATCCCGATGTAATGTTTGAACATTAACACCGGTGTTCAACGGAATGGATCTTGGGTTAAAGGCCAACTTCATGTACTAAGATTCATACAATAGAATCCAGCACAATCGGGGACCTTCGGTTCAAGTCCGAGGGTTAAAACCCAGAGAGACGAGTAACCACTAGATGAGTGAAATGGAGGACACTACGAGGTAGTAATCACAAGGTAACTTTCAAGAAGCCATACCTAGCTTCAGAAGTATCCAAGAAAAAGAAAAAGGAGGCATCCAAGGTGAAAGGAAACCTCGAAGCCTAGAACAAAATGAGGTGGAACCCACAAAAGAGAGAGATCAGGATGGAAAGAAATCTCTCTGTTGAAACAAAACAAAGAGGAAGCACAGAACACACACGACTCTAGAGAGCTCTGCACTAGGTCAACTGGTTTAGAAACGACATGCCTTTGAGGCACCTAAGTTTGAAAGACTAGAAGAGATAGAAAAACTTTCAAATCAACACAAGGTAAGGCACCTTAGTATTAGAGCGATACCAGATAAGGAGTAAAAAGAAGCCTAATAAGATTTTTGCAAATACTTTTAGCTTTCAAATAATTTTCGCAAACACTAGACTCAACATCGACCAGTAGAGAGGGTTTTCCTACAGGCAGTCCTGCTCTGATACCAAAACCTGTGGCACCCCCGGGATCAGGGTTAGACAAATACCAGATCTTCGTCTGATATAAGCCTAACCTAGAGCTCGAGAGACAACGAGTGAGGGAATCGGTAACACAACGGTGACTCTACGACACAAGAAGTAATACAAGCTCATAAGCGAGCGAAGAACCAAAGCATTACAAGCGAGAGGTCACCGACCCGACATTACATCAATCAACGGAAGCGAAGTTATGCTATTAGACATAGCAAGATAGCAAAAGGCCTAAGAGGCCGGGAGCATAACGGCGACGTCCCGGCCCATAGATTCCGGGCTGCCACCGGGAACCCCAAGCTACTCGTCGATGTCGACTAGAAACCACCATCTGTTGGAGCGACTTCGTCCGAAACGAAAGCATGCAAAGCTGAGTACGGGGACTCGGCAAGACTTAGTACAACCTTTTAGCAAAGCGGGTATGCGGGCTTTATGGTAGATCTTCTTTTGCGTAAAGCCAGTTTTCCTTTGTAAGACGAGAGAGAGGAGAAGCTCGACTACTCAGAACCTTTGAAAGGGGATAAGAGAGCGACATCTCTATCTCTATTGATCATCATCTTGTATCCACCAATCTTCATCATCTCAAACCACTATCCTCGGATCACCCCCTCAACACCCGAAGAAGGTGTCCGTAAACACACATTGATTGCCAAGTTTTACGATTAGGTTAAAGTTCTCTATGATCACAGAATCCATTCCCAAGTCGTCCGTAACCGTGGACACGGCTTTTCGAAAAGATTTAACCCTGCAGGGGTGCACAACTTTACCCACACGCGCCAACCGACTCTTAGTGCCAAGTACATTAGCTCTCTTCCTTGGAAAGCCGGCGAGAGAGTGGTTGACCACGACCTTTACCTTGCTGTCGCCGAGACCATGAGTCACGCGCTAAGGATTGTTCCGCCGTAACGGGTCAAGTCCCGAAGTCGGTCCTTAACGATGTGAGGCGAGGTGGGTTTCCCCAGGGGCCGCAACCCCCAGCCACCACGGCCACGCTTACCTACCTGTTATGTACCTTTTCCCCCAAAGCAGAATGCAATGCATATGTCCAGGTAACACGCAAACTATGTGACTCATGGAATCTACTAGGCAAGTTATTGAGTCGAGAGGGTACCATAATAGGGCCTCGTGTGGTTGTACGCTCGGTCTTGGTTCAAGAGGCGAGAACTCGGTTCCTAGGGTCGGCGGAAACGAAACAACCCACCACATCCCAATGTGGCCTCTCGTCCGAGCCTTTAATCATGTTTATCAACATCTCTATACTTACCACGTCAACTCTGTCATGCTAGTTTCATTTCATTGTATGGCTCCGAGTCCGAAGACCGGAGTAAAAAGCGTAACAAACTAAGCATGGCTAAGCATAAAGATATAAAGGCTCTAGCGATGCACATATGCCAAACCTAGTTATGCTAGGAGCAGTGGATCAGGGTATTTGAGGCTACAAGAGTGGAACATGCAATAGATAGGATAACTCCACCTATCGATAAAAGACAGTTGAATCGCATGCAATATGAAGTAACCAGAATGAAAGCATTTGTAAAACTTAGATGAACCAGGCTAGGGCTTGCCTTTGTCGCTGACAAACCAATGTGGATCTTCAGAGATCCCATGCTTGACTTGTTTGTCGGTGGACAAGTATTGACCTTCGGTGATGTCGATCTTCGTCGTCTCGGACTCGTGCTCTATCGATCGCGAAGAAACAAATACTAGAAATAGAGAAATAACAATCAACACATGGCATCGATGCAATGCGCATACAAGTATGAATGATATGTCATATTAATAGATATTGAAAGTGATCCTATAACATGCTCGTCAATTTAAATAGGGTTGGAATGCATAATACTTTGCAATTCCATAAACCCCGCATATTAAAGAAAAGGGTTCATTTGTTCTTCTATTAAGGACAGGGTTCAAAGTTGTTTAACAATGCATGCTTTTGATATTAAAGTGTAGATCTCATTTTTCTGAAGATTTTGATATGTTATACACATTTTTCTGATTTAAAATGAATTACTTATGAATTTCCAAAGTTTAATTCATTTTAAATCAATTTCTGAAAATTATAAAATAATAATAATAAAGTTGGGCCCACATGTCATAATTTTATTCTTTTCTAAAATATTTCCTAAATTATTAAAATCTGACGGATGGGGTCCACTTGTCATAATATTTCCTATTTAAAGAAATACGAAATTAATATAAGAAAATAAGAAAAAGAAATATGGCGTCAGCATGACGTCATGCTGACGTCAGCTGGCCATGAGCTCGAAATTGAGCTCGGGCTGAGCTCAATCGGCCGATTTGGCCCGCGATTGAGGGCGTGCGGGTGGGGGAACGACTCCTGGCGACGCGGGCGACCTAATGGTGGCGGCGCGGCCGGCTATTGGCCACCGGAGCACGGCCACCGGTGAGGCCGAGCGGCGGCCGGGGCAGGTGCTCCGTCGCGGCAGCGCTAGAGCGCCTAATCGGCCAGGGCGAGAGCACAGGGAGGTAGAGGAGCTCACCCTCGATGCGTGGGTGCAGACGGCGCGGCCGGAGGAGGCTCGTCGGCGCCGGAATCGTCCTGGGCGGCCGGCATCTGCAAGGGTTAGGGTTAGGGTTCCTGGGCGCCGGAGACCGTGGGGGAAAGGGGAAAATAGGGGTTAGGGTTCGTCGGTGGCCGCGGAGGGCTACTTATGGCCGCCGGGGGCGGCGGCGCGCATCGCAGCGCGGCCAGGGCATCGGGTGGCCGGCGCCACGCCACCGAGCAGCTTCGGTGCGCGGGGACGATGGACATTTTGCGAAAACCCCCTGGGGGTTTCCCTGGGCTGGGTTGGATGCTGCAGGGCCGAAATGGGCTGCGCCAGAGAGGAGAGAAGGAGAGAGGAGCTGGGCTGCGGCCCAAGGAAGAGAGAGAGAGGGTTTCTCCCTCTATTTATTTTTCTGGATTTAAATTCCTGTTTTCCATTTCAAATTTCAAACCCTGGTTTTGAATAGAATTTGACAAACTCTTTTTCAGATAATTTCAAAGCACCCATGTCTCTTCAACATAGCATAAATGCCATGTGAGTTTATCTTGATTCATTGAAAGATTTTGAGGGCATTTCAAAGAGAGAGAAATGGCACACCTTAGGGTTTCCATTTTAATTTATTTGCAAATTTTTCCTAATGCATTTTAAATGATGCTCATGAATGCACAATCAAATTCTAATTAGGGTTTAGCAAAACAGGGATGTTACAAACTTGGCCAGAGCCTCTACTAGCAACGGAGAGCATGCAAGAACATAAACAACATATATGATAGATTGATAATCAACTTGACATAGTATTCAATATTCATCGGATCCCAACAAACACAACATGTAGCATTACAAATAGATGATCTTGATCATGATAGGCAGCTCACAAGATCTAACATGATAGCACAATGAGGAGAAGACAACCATCTAGCTACTGCTATGGACCCATAGTCCAGGGGTGAACTACTCACATCGATCCGGAGGCGATCATGGCGATGAAGAGCCCTCCGGGAGATGATTCTCCTTTCCGGCAGGGTGCCGGAGGCGATCTCCTGAATCCCCCGAGATGAGATTGGCGGCGGCGGCGTCTCTGGAAGGTTTTCCGTATCGTGGCTCTCGGTTGATAACCCACAAGCATAGGGGATCGCAACAGTCTTCGAGGGAAGTAAAACCCAAATTTATTGATTCGACACAAGGGGAGGTAAAGAATACTTATAAGCCTTAACAACTGAGTTGTCAATTCAGCTGCACCTGGAAAAGCACTAGTAACAGCGGTGATGTGAAAGCAGCAGTAATATGAGAGCAGTAGTAACAGTAACACAACAGCAGTAGCAGTAATTTGAGAGCAATGGCACCAGAAAATAGTTGATACTACTTCTAATGACATGTAGAAACGAGTATATGATGATGAGAGATGGACCGGGGTTCCCAGCTATCTACACTAGTGGTAACTCTCCAATAACAAGTGTTGGGTGAACAAATTACGGTTGGGCAATTGATAGGATTGAAATAGCATTAAGACAGAACATCAAGATTATTAATCATGTAGGCATGTTATCCATATATAGTCATACGTGCTCGCAATGAGAAACTTGTACAACATCTTTTGTCCTACCAGCCGGTGGCAGCTGGGCCTCTAGGGAATCTACTGGAAATTAAGGTACTCCTTTTAATAGAGCACCGGAGCAAAGCATTAACACTCCGTGAAAATATGTGATCATCATACCTAAGCCTTCCCCTCCAGTTGTCCCAATTTCTGTCACTTTGGGGCCTTTGGTTCCGGACATAGACATGTGCATACAACTTGTAGATACAATCTAAGCAATAATTATAGAGCTTAAATCTAAGATCATGCCACTCGGGCCCTAGTGACAAGCATTAAACACAACAAGATTGCAGCAACAATAACTTCACAAACTTATATTGATAGAGTAATCATAATGTAACAATCCATCGGATCCCGACAAACACAACACCGATTACATCAGATGAATCTCAATCATGTAACGCAACTCATGAGATCATTGTATTGAAGTACATGGGGGAGAGAATACCAACTAGCTAAAGCTAGAACCCGTAGTCCATGGGGGAACTACTCACAGAGCATGATGGAGGCGGTGGCGTCGATGGAGATGGCTTCCGGGGGCACTTCCCCGTCCCGGCAGGGTGCCGGAACAGAGACTTCTGTCCCCCGAATTGGAGTTTCGCGATGGTGGCGGCGCCCCTGGAGTCTTTCTGGAGTTTCGTCAATCGGTATCGCGTTTTTAGGTCGAAAGGGCTCTTATAGGCGAAGAGGCGGCGCAGGAGGGCGCCTGGGGGCTCCTCACAATAGGCTGGCGCGGCCAGGCCTGGGGCCGCGCCGCCTTATTGTGTGGTGGCCCTCTGGCCCGCCTCCGACTCTCCTTCGGTGTTCTGGGGTCTTCCGGGAAAAATAAGATGTTGGGTCTTCATTTCGTCGAATTCGAGAATATTGCCCGAACAGCCTTTCTGGAACCAAAAACAACAGAAAACAGGAACTGGCACTGTGGCATCTTGTTAATAGGTTAGTTCCGGAAAACGCATAAAAACATTATAAGTGCAAGCAAAATATGTAAGTATTGTCATAAAACAAGCATGGAACATCAGAAATTATAGGTACGTTGGAGACGTATCATCAGTACAGAGGGTTTCGCGACGAAGGCTTTAAGTAGGCGGAAGGGCGGAGTCGGAGGAGTCACGGGGGCCCCACACGCTAGGGCCGCGCGGGCCCCCCTAGGCCGCGCCGCCCTAGTGTGGCGGTGCCCCGTGGCCCCACTTCGTTTCTCCCTCGGTCTTCTGGAAGCTTCATGGAAAAATAAGACCCTGGGTGTTGATTTCGTCCAATTCCGAGAATATTTCCTTTGTAGGATTTCTGAAACAAAAAACAGCAGAAAACAGCAATTGGCTCTTCGGCATCTCGTCAATAGGTTAGTGCCGGAAAATGCATAATAATGACATATAATGTGTATAAAACATGTGAGTATCATCATAAAAGTAGCATGGAACATAAGAAATTATAGATACATTTGAGACGTATCAAGCATCCTCAAGCTTAGTTCCTACTCGCCCTCGAGTAGGTAAACGATAACAAGGATAATTTATGAAGTGACATGCAATCATAATCTTGATCAATACTATTGTAAAGCACATGAGATGAATGCAGCGATTCGAAGCAATGATGAAGACAATGAGTAAACAACTGAATCATATAGCAAAGACTTTTCATGAATAGTACTTTCAAGACAAGCATCAATAAGACTTGCACAACAGTTAACTCATAAGCAATAAATTCTTAGTAGAAAGCTTTGAAACAACACAAAGGAAGATATAAGTTTCAGCAGTTGCTTTCAACTTCAACATATATATCTCATGGATAATTGTCAACACAAAGTAATATAACAAGTGCAATAGGTAAACATGTAAGAATCAATGCACACAATTTACACAAGTGTTTGCTTCTAAGATAGAAAGGAGTAGGTAAACTGACTCAACAATAAAGTAGAAGAATGACCCTTCGCAGAGGGAAGCATGGATTACTATTTTTGTGCTAGAGCTTTTCATTTTGAAAACATAGAAACAATTTTGTCAACGGTAGTAATAAATCATATGTGTTATGTATAAGATATCCAATAAGTTGCAAGCCTCATGCATAGAATACTAATAGTGCCCGCACCTTGTCCCAATTAGCTTGGATTAACACAGATTATCATTGCATAACATATGTTTCAACCAAGTGTCACAAAGGGGTACCTCTATGCCGCCTCGTACGGAGGTCTAAGGAGAAAGTTCGCATTGGATTTCTCGCTTTTGATTATTCTCAACTTAGACATCCATACCGGGACAACATAGACAACGAGATAATGGACTCCTCTTTAATGCTTAAGCATTCAACAACAGATAATATTCTCATAAGAGATTGAGGATTTGTGTCCAAACTGAAACTTCCACCATGATTCATGGCTTTAGTTAGCGGCCCAATGTTCTTCTCTAACAATATGCATACTCAAACCATTTGATCATGGAAATCACCCTTACTTCAGACAAGACGAACATGCATAGCAACTCACATGATATTCAACAAAGGTAAAAGTTGATGGCGTCCCGAGAAACATGGTTACCGCTCAACAAGCAACTTATTAAGAAATAAGAAACATAAGTACATATTCTTCACCACAATAGTTTTTAAGGCTATTTTCCCATGAGCTGTGTATTGTAAAGGCAAAGAATAGAAGTTTAAAGGTAGCACTCAAGTAATGTACTTTGGAATGGCAGAGAAATACCATGTGGTAGGTAGGTATGGTGGACACAAATGGCATAGTTTTTGGCTCAAGGATTTGGATGCACGAGAAGAATTCCTCTCAATACAAGGCTAGGCTAGCAAGGTTGTTTGAAGCAAACTCAAGTATAAAATGGTGCAGCAAGACTCACATATGAACATATTGTAAGTATTATAAGACTTTACATCGTCTCCTTGTTGTTCAAACACCTTAACCAGAAAATATCTAGACTCTAGAGACCAATCATGCAAACCAAATTTTAACAAGCTCTATGTAGTTTTTCATTAATAGGTGCAAGGTACATGATGCAAGAGCTTAAACATGGTCTATATGAGCACAACAATTGCCAAGTATAAAATTATTCAAGACATTATACCATTTACCACATGCGGCATTTTCCGTTTCCAAACATATATCAATGAACGAAGTAGTTCAACCTTCGCAATGAACATTAAGAATAAAGCTAAGAACACATGTGTTCATATGCAAAAGCGGAGCGTGTCTCTCTCCCACACGAAGAATGCTAGGATCCGATTTTATTCAAACAAAACAAAAATAAAAACAAACAGACGCTCCAAGCAAAGCACATAAGATGTGACTGAATAAAAATATAGTTTCACTAGAGGTGACCTGATAAGTTGTCGATGAAGAAGGGGATGCCTTGGGCATCCCCAAGCTTAGATGATTGAGTCTTCTTAAAATATGCAGGGATGAACCACGGGGGCATCCCCAAGCTTAGACTTTTCACTCTTCTTGATCATATTGTATCATCCTCCTCTCTTGACCCTTGAAAACTTCCTCCACACCAAACTCGAAACAAACTCATTAGAGGGTTAGTGCATAATTCATATATTCAGAGGTGACATAATCATTCTTAACACTTCTGGACATTGCACAAAGCTACTTAAAGTTAATGGAACAAAGAAATCCATCAAACATAGCAAAACACGCAATGCGAAATAAAAGGCAGAATCTGTCAAAACAGAACAGTCCGTAAAGACAAATTTTTCAGGGGCTCTTAACTTGCTCAGATGAAAATGCTCAAATTGAATGAAAGTTGCGTACATATATGAGGATCACGCACGTAAATTGGCAAATTTTTCTGAGTTACCTAGAGAGAACCCTGCCCAAATTCGTGACAGCAAGAAATCTGTTTCTGCGCAGTAATCCAAATCTAGTATTGACTTTACTATCAAAGACTTTACTTGGCACAACAATGCAATAAAATAAAGATAAGGAGAGGTTGCTACAGTAGTAACAACTTCCAAGACTCAAATATAAAACAAAGTGCAGAAGTAAAATAATGGGTTGTTTCCCATAAGCGCTTTTCTTTAACGCCTTTCAGCTAGGCGCAGAAAGTGTGAATCAAGTATTATCAAGAGATGAAGCATCGACATCATAATTTGTTCTAATAATAGAATAATAAGGTAACTTCATTTTCTTTCTAGGGAAGTGTTCCATACCTTTCTTGAGAGGAAATTGATATTTAATATTACCTTCCTTCATATCAATGGTAGCACCAACAGTTCGAAGAAAAGGTCTTCCCAATATAATGGGATAAGATGCATTGCATTCAATATCCAAGACAATAAAATCAACGGGGACAAGGTTATTGTTAACCATAATACGAACATTATCAATCCTCCCCCAATGGTTTCTTTATAGCATTATCAGTAAGATTAACATCCAAATAACAATTTTTCAATGGTGGCAAGTCAAGCAAATCATAGATTTTCTTAGGCATAACAGAAATACTTGCACCAAGATCACATAAAGCATTACAATCAAAATTATTGACCCTCATCTTAATGATGGGCTCCCAACCATCTTCTAACTTCCTAGAAATAGAAGTTTCAAGTTTTAGTTTCTTTTCTCTAGCTTTTATGAGAGCATTTGTAATATGTTTTGTAAAGGCCAAATTTATAGCACTAGCATTGGGACTTCTAGCAAGTTTTTGTAAGAACTTTATAACTTCAGAGATATGATAATGATCAAAATCTAAACCATTATGATCTACAGCAATGGGATCATTGTCCCTAATATTTTGAAAAATTTCAGCAGTTTAATCACAAACAGTTTCAGCAGTTTCGGGCAGTTTCGCACGCTTTGCACTAGGAGTAGAAATATTGCCAACACCAATTATTTTACCATTAATAGTAGGAGGTTTAGCAACATGTGAATCATTATCATTACTAGTGGTGGTAATAGTCCAAACTTTAGCTCTTCCTCTTAAGGAGAAAGGAAACAATTTTAATTTTATAATATCACCATCTACATCCTTATACTTTTGCATTTCACAAAGATCAACAAAATTATTAAGATGGGCAGCAGCATCATCAGAACTAACACCAGAAAATTGCTTTCTCATGACAAGATTTAGTAAAGTAGGTTTAATTTCAAAGAATTCTGCTGCAGTAGCAGGTGGAGCAATAGGTGTGCATAGGAAATCATTATTATTTGTGCTAGTGAAGTCACACAACTTAGTGTTTTCAGGAGTATTCATTTTAACAGTAGTAAATAAAGCAAACTAGATAAGGTAAATGCAAGTAACTAATTTTTTTGTGTTTTTAATATGGAGAACACAAACAAGATAGTAAATAAAGTAAAGCTAGCAACTAATTTTTTTGTGTTTTATTTTAGTGCAGCAAACAAAGTAGTAAATAAAATAAAGCAAGACAAAAACAAAGTAAAGAGATTGGAAGTGGAGACTCCCCTTGCGGCGTGTCTTGATCTCCCCAGACAACGGCGCCAGAAAAAGAGCTTGATGCGTGCAGTTAACACACGTCCGTTGGGAACCCCAAGAGGAAGGTGTGATGCGTACAGTAGCAAGTTTTCCCTCAGTATGAAACCAAGGTTTATCGAACCAGTAGGAGCCAAGAAGCACGTTGAAGGTTGATGGCGGCGAAGTGTAGTGCAGCGCAACACCAGGGATTCCGGCGCCAACGTGGAACATGCACAACACAATCAAAGTACTTTGCCCCAACGTAACAGTGAGGTTGTCAATCTCACCGGCTTGCTGTAACAAAGGATTAGATGTATAGTGTGGAAGATGATGTTTGTTTGCGAAGAACAAGTAAAGAACAATTGCGATAGATTGTATTTCAGATGTAAAGAATGGACCGGGATCCACAGTTCACTAGTGGTGTCTCTCCCATAAGATAAATAGCATGTTAGGTGAACAAATTACAGTTGGGCAATTGACAAATAAAGAAGGCATAACAATGCACATACATATATCATGATGAGTACTATGATATTTAATCAGGGCATTACGACAAAGTACATAGACCGCTATCCAGCATGCATCTATGCCTAAATAGTCCACTTTCAGGTTATCATTCGAACCCCTTCCGGTATTAAGTTGCAAGCAATAGACAATTGCATTAAGTATGGTGCGTAATGTAATCAACACAAATATCCTTAGACAAAGCATCGATGTTTTATCCCTAGTGGCAACAACACATCCACAACCTTAGAACTTTCTGTCATCGTCCCGGATTCAATGGAGGCATGAACCCACTATCGAGCATAAATACTCCCTCTTGGAGTTACAAGTATCAACTTGGCCGGAGCCTCTACTAGCAACGGAGAGCATGCAAGAACATAAACAACATATATGATAGATTGATAATCAACTTGACATAGTATTCTATATTCATCGGATCCCAACAAACACAACATGTAGCATTACAAATAGATGATCTTAATCATGATAGGCAGCTCACAAGATCTAACATGATAGCACAATGAGGAGAAGACAACCATCTAGCTACTGCTATGGACCCATAGTCCAGGGGTGAACTACTCACACATCGATCCGGAGGCGATCATGGCGATGAAGAGCCCTCCGGGAGATGATTCCCCTTTCCGGCAGAGTGCCGGAGGCGATCTCCTGAATCCCCCGAGATGGGATTGGCGGTGGCGGCGTCTCTGGAAGGTTTTCCATATCGTGGCTCTCGGTACAGAGGGTTTCACGACGAAGGCTTTAAGTAGGCGGAAGGGCGGAGTCGGAGGAGTCACGGGGGCCCCACACGCTAGGGCCGCGCGGGCCCCCCCTAGGCCGCGCCGCCCTAGTGTGGCGGCACCCCGTGGCCCCACTTCGTTTCTCCCTCGGTCTTCTGGAAGCTTCATGGAAAAATAAGACCCTGGGCATTGATTTCGTCCAATTCCGAGAATATTTCCTTTGTAGGATTTCTGAAACCAAAAACAAGCGAGAACAACGAATCGGCTCTTCGGCATCTCGTCAATAGGTTAGTGCCGGAAAATGCATAATAATGACATATAATGTGTATAAAACATGTGAGTATCATCATAAAAGTAGCATGGAACATAAGAAATTATAGATACGTTTGAGATGTATCACCCCCAGTCCGCCCAAGGATATCGAGTAATTTTCACTGATTTCCTCCTTCGCGACCACTCCATACTTATTCATGAGTTTCTTTGGGGACTTCTTTTCGTTTACGGGATTCAGCTGTACCAGCCGACTTCCAATTCCATCCTCAATATCTCCATTTTCATCACTCTTTGCGAATGCTTCCTCCGCATCCAACCCCATTGGGGCTTGTGGAAAAACATATTCTGTCTCCGACGCAACAACTCGCTGCGCACTCAAATTAGCTCTGCGTTCGCTGGATGCGTCCGCTGCAATTTTCATTGCATCTAGTTTCTCCTGCATCTCCGGTAACTCGCGTCTTGTGCGGTTGAGTTTATATTGATACGATGTTAGTTCCTCCGCCGTTCCTTGTGCTGTCATTGGTTGTATACCGTTTATGGCCCTTGCGGCTATATCCCATGCAATTTGAGAAAGCTGTATCTGATCTCTTGGCTCAGTTCTAGCATATTTGCTTCCTGTTCCTTTTGTGAGATCTGCGAGATCGACATAGGGATTATCCAATGGGTGGAAAACCTCAGATTGCTCATCTTCCTGTACTTCACGATCCGAAGCCGTGAACACGCATATCTGATGGGGTGTAGAGCATGCGCTATCGTCGAGCTCGAGATCTTGAATCATCGAGTTCCTTCTGCGTGGTGCTAGGCTTGATATCCGCACATCATGCAAAAGGTAGGTGACACCATCTTATAGATCGGCCAAGACCTCCTCACTAACGATGAAGTATGTTGTTGGTGAAGTCAAAGTTTGTGAAGTTGTCGGAGTCGTTGCCCCGGAGTAGATGGATTTCAGATGTCGACCCGAAAGTCAGCCCACCGAACAGATTAGCGAGTTTCCTGCTATCAGCGGGCTTGGTGAAGCGTGGCAACGAAATCTCCTCGTCGCCTGAGTCGATGGATGGTGTTTACGATCCCGAAGATTCGGGTTCGGCCGCCGATGGTCCCGAAAAATTTGGGGCCAAAAAGCGATATGAACCTTCTTTCCCGACGAGGAAGCGGAAACTCCCGAATGTCAAGTCCATTGCTTATCCCAGGTTGGTGTGTGTAGGCAAACGGAAGGGAGGGTGAATAACCAAATTGACAAAACCAGATTGGATCTGTTTACCTCCTTCCGCGGCGTTGCTTGCTGCTGACGACGATGCTGATGATGATGCCATCGAGATCAGGACCTTGCTACCTCAATTCCCACAGACGGCGCCAATTAAAGAAGTATTTACTCGTCAATGCCTACAAATTGTAGACTTGGGGTTTCGTGTAAGTAGATGGCAAGTAGAACTCGAAGGTGGTCAGACGAACAAAGGCACCTAACTAGAAAGAAACGGTGGCTAGGGTTTAACAATGATCGATATTTTCTTCGACCTCAGCTTCACCCTTATATAGGAGACGAAGCCGAGTTTTTTCGTGATTTACAAGTATACAAATATCGGGCCGCTTTGGGCATTTCCATATATTGCTACAAGTTTCCCCATATTGACTCTACTCACTCGGACCGCATATCTTCGGCTTCATGTGCCTCCAAACCTTCGGTTCCATAGGCCTTCAACTCCCAAGATACCTGAAAATGTAAACCAGGGGTATACACGTGACATGCCCATTAGGCATACCCATGTCAGAGACAAACCTGTAATTAAGAACACGAAGATGAACCGGATCCTAGAAGATCTGCCGGACATAAAACTCCACGCGTCCTACGGCGATGTTAGGCCATCACCGAAGCTAGGATAGAGCGGGTAGGAACTTACTCAGAATGTAATCGTTGCCTCACCATCTAAAGAAAGACAGTGGAAAAACCTAAAATTGTGTGATATCATTCCCTAACATATATTATAACCTCTAAACTTTATTTGGTGGTAAAATTGCTACTTTTGCCACAAGTACATGTCAGGGAGAAAGAGCTTGGAAAGTAGCACTTTGCAACCGATCGAGAAGATGGAAGCTAACTCTGGTGATCAGTGTGCGCAACGCGTAACACGTGCCACTGGATCGCACCATCGATCGGTGATGGAAACGTACTACGGATTGTTCTATTTGGTGGTGAACATCTATAAAGCAAGCCAAGGATAAGCCTGCATCTAATGAAGCAGCTAGCTATACATATTATGTTGATACTTACTCGTGTGAGTTTTCACGAAAAAATACCATTGTTTGTGGTCGGCATAAAAATGACAAAATGACCAAATGAGAATAGTGAACAGGAATTTATACTATTCACAGGAATAGGAATTTGCATTTTGTCATTTTTTGTGTAGGTCACACACAATCGTATTTTTCCGTGAAAACACGCACGAGTAAGTATCAACATAATATATACATGCAAAAATTTACTTCACATTTTTTTGAAACTTTTGAATAGCATTTTTTTGAACTTTTCGTAAATGGGTGCGCGCGCACCCAGGTTCCATTCACCATTTTCGCTAGCTAAATGCTAATCTTTACCAGAAAAATCATAGGTTTAGCTAACTGCCTAGGTTTGATCTCTTGTTTAATTTTCCATGGAACGGTCGATCTAATTCACACTCTTTGTTTTCGCTCTCGTTTTCTCTGATGTCGCTAGCCGGCGACAGAGCCACATCACTGATTAATTGTTTTACAACAACAGTTATCCATCCACACACATGGCAATTGACAGAGCACCAGCAAAATAAGCTCCATCGTTTTCCATGCATGATCTACCTTGGATTAGTCCATTGATTAATCCGCTAATTTCCTGAATGAATACTTTTGGTAGGGATATTAAACGTTCTGCAGTTTTTCTGGCGACGGCCTAATTAAAATGGACATGGCTGCCTCGTGTGATGCTGAGTATTTTGTTGGGTCAAGCGGTTAGCTCCCAAATCATAAGGACAAACAATCAAGATACGAGATGAACATGAGGTGCAGTGCTAAGAAAAGCCGAGACAGGCCTTCCAGAAATATGGGAGGCTTGTGCAGCAGATCATCAACTCTGCTCAGTTGCTCATAGTGGAGCATAAAATATACCATTGCGACAGGAGACTTCTGAAGATCATTGAGTAATCATAATTATTATTTTTTATCACGATTATTTTGTAGAGCTTTGTGCACAGAAAGCATTCGTACGTGATACTGTATTTTTAGACTTACGAGGCAAAGGGAATCTTCTACCGAAATTTATAATCAGATAAAATCAGCACGTACACTGTATTTTTATGCCTCTCTGGAAGATGTATAGAACAGAAATAACTAAAAGAAAATGACACCTCAGCGATTGGATCAGAACAGTACTATACAACGGTACGGTAGTGACATCCACTGGAGCGCACGTTTATCATCCGAGGTCTTGTGCTTCGTGGTTGCTTGTGAAATAGTACAAATTTCTGGCGAGTTTAGATGAAACATGGTTTATTTAGTTTTTGCATTGAGGACAGAGGCCATATATTAAAGTTAACACCCTTACTAGGAGAAATCCAAGCCGTCTCCCGCGTAGGGTTGTGAGCGAAGCTTGATGTGCCTTTGAACCTCCGAACAACGTTGGAAGGCGAGGAAATCACCGTCGTCACAACAATCGGGAAGTCGATGGATGGATCGAAACGACGACGATGGGTCATTAAACAAGATCCCCATCTTTGAGTGGAAAGCGGTGAAGAGGGCCACATGGTCACCCTTTTTAGATAAAGAAAATATATTAATATCAAAAGATACTAATTATATCCAGCCTCTGCAACAACGTTCCCCCCTAGTGACAATACGGCTGCACATAGCAAAAAAAAAAAGAGTAAAGAAAACCAAGAAATAAAAGTCCCGCTACAGCATTCCAGACCTAGCAACAGTAATACAAACACCACCGTGACAACACATGCAATACAGACTCTTCAAAAGCGATGCCTTCAAGAAGGGAACAGTGCATCAGCGCCGTCGTCGCCCGACCAAAGGTCTTAGGTTTTCACCCTGAAGATAGTCTCCACTCTCAAAACAATGTCTCCAACAAGGTAATGCCAGGCACAACCAGTTAAGGCCAGATCTTGGGTTTTCACCCGATATGTAAGACTCGAACTTCGCATGTGCTGCCGCCCCCACATACATACCACCGCTCGCGGAGCCTGAAACGCCAAGCAAATCTCTCAACATCACGGAGACTCGAACCTCCTTTAGCCAGTCTACCAATCCGGTCTTCATGATATTCCTTCTTCTGGCTTCACCATGCACCAAAAAGTCACCTGCTGTCAACACGGAATAGAGCTTTGCGCCGCTCCCTCGCTGCTCCCTCCGGACCAAACGGTCGTAATGAAAATATGGGTGCGCGTGGCCGAATACCACCCGATCCAGGAAACTCCGGGCAAAAGATGCACTGTTTCATTCGCCGGCGGAGCTTTCCGGAACTCATCTCTCCAGCCAGATCAAGGTAAACTGACATCCGGTAGATCTTCATCTTCGCTTGCGAGAAACCCGAGGACCGCCACCAAAAACAAAGCAAGACCAGTAGCCCCCACGCCGCCAGTCCCTCCTGCCAGATCACCAGGGAAGAGGACGACGTCACGGATCATGCATACCACCGTCGAACCATCACCAGGGGCGTAGGCCACCACTGCTCCACCGAATCCTCCATGGCTACCGACGGAGAGTATCATCCCCCGGCCAAGTGGCCGTGCCGCCTGGCTTCCTCCACCGGCGCTTCATCACCTCCCATGGAACACCCGTCGCGGAAACCCTCTCCTCCCCATCCTAGTTCAACGAAGGGGCGCCGCCACCGCCGCCGGGACCGGGGTCGGGGCCGGAGCCGGGCTGTGGCCGAGGCCAGGGCCGGAGCCGGAGCCAAGGCCAGCGTCGGGGCCGGGGCTGAGGCCAGTAGCAGCGGCGGCTGAGGTGCGGTGGTCCGGGGTGGCTGCTCGGGGCGGGGCGGGCAGATCCTCCACCGCCGCCTGTGAGGGGGCGGGAGAGGAGGAGGCGAAGCGGCGGCGGCTAGGTCAGGAGGCGGGCCAGCTCATGAGCACACCCGTGGAATAACCTTGTTCACACATGGTCACCCTAGATTCGGAGGAAGTGACCTCTGCATTGAAGCCAAATCTGGCGAAACCTTGTCGGTAGGAGAAGAAACCATAGAACTGAGACACGAAGACTACCTGCAACATACTAAGACAAACAAATTCAATTCACCATCCAGGAGAGCAGTAATCAAATGATTTTCCTGCCAAGCTCATCAATGTCACCAACAAGGTAGACGCGGAGTCGGATAAAACCATATTCTAATACACACGATGATGGCACCGGTCGAACAAAACCTAACCCTAAGCGACCTAACTATTGAACAATATCCTAGCTCCCGAGTCCCGAGCCCCCTCCATCTACTGCAGCCGAGGTGACGACTAGAGGAGGATGGAACCCTTCGCTTGCAAATTGGGAGAGGAGGACATGAGGACGAGTTTTTTTCTCGAGAGGCATCGACTAGTTTTCGCCGATTTTGACCTTTGTTTAGGATGAAACATGATTAATCCTCAAATTTTTTTTGCAATCCAAACAAGCTAGAAGATTTAAACGCAAGGGCCATTTTGCTGGAAATAGTAGAGGGAAAATAAGGAAAACTTTGCTTAATTAATCAGATGGATGCATGCCTCCTCCGCCAATAAGAATATTATTTTGACCACTTTAAAGGAGAATTTTCGTGTAGGAAAAATGTTTATTATATTCTGAAATACCAATATCTGCGGTTCATGTAGTATAGTGTGAAGGACATTCGCAAAAAAAATGTAGTATAGTGTGAAGGCTATATCTATAAAAAAAAGTATAAAGCTACTTTTCATGATAAATCTTCTTTTGAACTGAAGTTAGAAAATGAATATAGTGAAGTGTCGAGCAGCTGAAATAGAGAAGTCAGCACTCACACCGTTTATTCGATGAAATTTCCTACCCTGAGAAAGTCGTCTGTTAGAGTATCGAAGGCAGTCCTGCAGCTCACGTCTGAACTCTGAACAGTTCACCACACGAAAAACATGAAAAGGAAAGAGCATCATATATATAATGTTCAAAAATATCACACGTATGACAAGACTAAAGAAGTAGCTACGTACACGCACTATACACGTGTGATACCATCTTGTACAGAGGGTACAGTGTGCATGCATCTAGCATCACCACTTTCCAAAAGACAAAACGGAGGGAGAGGACGTCGCTGATAGTACAGTAGAGCATCTGATCCCTGATTACTCTACACTTAAACAATATTATTGCGGAATTAACCCTTGTGAACATTGCATGCAGAGACTATATCTAATCCTTAAACAACTCATCGTTGACACATCTAAACCATATTATAGCTAGCTAGCAAAACATACATGGGTGTCACTAGATGTGTACGCCGTGCATACATGTCATGCATCCATAATTGACAAAAAATAACCAATGGAAGAAAGCATGCCAATTACTACAAAAATAAGATAATATTTGATCAATGGAAGCTAGAAAAAGGCATGTCCCCTTATTCTCCACATGCATATGTATAAATGCAACAGGGCCATATTTGCAGGGCTGATCTCATCTCAACTCATTACAATGGCCACTGCCAGAATCCAGCCGCTGTCTGCTTCCCAGCTGCATGATCCTACTACGGGTGATGAGAATCAGAAGGTGGTATACACGGTGTGGATGAAATCACTGGTGTTCAACGGCCACGGGTGCACCATCTACGGCCAGGACGGGCGCGTGGCCTACCGCGTAGACAACTACGCCTGCACCCGCAGCCGCGAGGTGTTCGTCATGGACACCGGCGGCAAGACACTCATCAAGCTACTGCTCAAGAAGGTGAGTACATTGTACATTACTATGTTGTTTCCTGACAGTATCTGAAGATTCAATCTTCGGAGCCCTTCAATTCGAGAATAAATGAAACTTTTGAGGTTTAATTAGTGATCGGCTTCTATTGCAGAATTTTGGTTTCTTCAGCACATGGCAAGGCTACTCATGCTGCGACGGCGACGACGCTGCAGCCGACCAGCAGCCGTGGTTCAGTGTTCGAAAGGAGTACAGGGTCCTGAAGAACGGAAGGGCCGCCGTGGTCAGGGTGGCCGCCGGCGGGAAGGCGTACACGATCGACGGCGCGTTGCGCGGGTCGGAGTACTACAGGGTCAGCGACGACGCTGACGGCGCGTCCGTGGCGGAGGTCAGGAGGAAACGGACATCATCCGGCTTGGCGCTGGGAGAGGACGTCCTAACCCTGACGGTTGGCCCGGCCAAGGATCACCTGCTAGTCGTCGGGCTCGTGGTCGTTTGTGGCTTAATCAGCCGTTGCATCTGATTGAGGAAGGGGTAGATTTCTCCTTGAAGTGTTTCTACACTGTTTATTTCAAGTGTTTGTTCACTGCACAGATAGGAAATGAAAACATTCAGGTCAATATCGTGTTTAGAGAGAAGGAACTTGAATTATGGTTCCACAATCCTTAGATGAAGAGAGTTTATTTTTTACAGAGATATAGAAGCCCCTCCACATTCCATTAGGTTGTGCATTAGTTTATCTAGTAGTTCTTTTTTCTTTTGGCTATGTGTATCTTTGTGGAAAAAAGTATATATACATTTGATAACATTACGTTATTGCAAAGGACAGATGTAATTGGTTTTTTACATGGAAAACTAGTAACATTATTGATGCAAATACAAGAGAAAATAACATTCGCAAAAAAAATACAAGAGAAAATAAGTGTACTCCGAGTGAGCATGTCTACCTCCCTCCATGGAGCACAATATGTTTTTATTAAAAAAGTTATTTGAAAATTTCATAAACTACTACTCCCTCGGATCTATAGTAAGTGTTGGTGATTTGGTACAACGTACTTCGCCGAATCTTATTATGGATAGGAAGGACTAGTAAATATTCCATGGGCACATCCAATCTTGTAGAATACAGGAAAAAAATGTGGTAAAAATGGAAATGGTTTCTCTATTTTTATAACGTAATCTAAAGATCTATTGATAAAAGGTTGTCCATGCATACTGCACATTCATGTGTACATTACAATAAAATTGATATTTTGGGTTTCAAAATATCATATTATTTTAAAAAAGAGAGATTCCAGGTAGCCTTGCTCTATTTCAACTTTTTGTGCCTAAGTTGCTTAATTGAGAACTAGATGGGTTAGTGTTTGTTTAGTTAAATCATAAGGCGATTAATATACTCCAAGTTTTCACTTGGATTCTATACTCTTGGTTGCCCTCTCATACATTTAAAAAGCATGTACTTATGTAAGCAAATAAAAATCCAATGCTTCCTAAATTTTTATAATACCATACAAAAAAAATCGCCATAGTTTGAGCCCCAATTGTGGCAGTATGAACTTCTATAGATGGAAATAAGCCTGAGATGCTTTTTGAGGACCGACGTTGTGTATAACTTACGAAAAAATCAGTAAATTGGCATTATTTTCTTAAACTGTGTCCATGTCAGTCTAGTAAGCCTACCAATCTATGAATTAAACATACAATTTTGCTATTTCTTAGAGATTGAGAAAAAATATTTATAAATAGTATGTGATCATTGAGATTGTTGCAAGTACAAACGATAAAAAAAAAATCATTGGGCGGCGCCTATGGATATTCACAGAGTAGTAACTATCAGTATAATCTAAAATGGCAAACTGTCACTCCCTTAAAAACATTCCCCCAAAAGCAGGTCAAGCAAAGATTTAAAATCATCAGCAAGATGAATTCCATACACTGCAGGGTCGTACTAATACCGTTTAGATGCGTTAGAGGTGAGTTCCCTTTTTGTTGAAGATTAACAAATGAGCTACTGGGCCTCTGCAAGCAAATGTTCATCAGGGTTAATTTTGCTTAATTGGCTGATCGGGCATCAGATGCGAATTCCACTGTACTAGTTCACCTCCTTCCTTTTTTCTCTCGTTCTGTAAAGTGATCGATAACGCGACACGAGCTTTATACACTTATTCTCTTTTGAACCATGGTATTGTCTTTCCTTACATCTCCTTTCGTTTTCTTTCATTTTCCTTGCATGTTTTTCTGGAGATAAACTACTGCTCAAACGTGCGAGGCGATGCTACAGTTCACTTTCTTCAGTCCATTTTAAAATTAATATAACTTTGCAATAGAGACCGTAGAGTCTCTGAACTGTTTGAATTTTCTGCACTCCAAACTTTTATGGTAAGCATAAGACTTTGTGTCGTAATTAAACACGCACAGCCTCCATGTATCATCAGCTGCATTAGCACCTTTGTTCTCATCCAAAACGTTCTGGAGGTATCATTTCCTATTCAGAAGAAGCGAACGATACGGTCAACAATTATTCTCTCTCTTGTCTATTTTAAGTTCGACCATGGCAGATTTCGTTTCATTTCAGTATGAAATACAGTAATACAGAAGTACACATTGTTTTTGTGAGCTCGACAAAAATAATTGGCAATAGTCTATGATCTCAGAAGTCTCACGTTGGCGCGATGATAGTTTACGCTCCATTATTAGAGTTCCTAATAAGCTGCACGAGGCTCCCAATTCTATGGTAGGCGTGCTTTGTTTAACACTGGAGCATTGTACTTTGTCCCTGAGAGCTGGAAGCAAACAATTTACTAGTAGTATAGTTGATTTGAGTTATATATGATAGCAGTAGTCAGCATGCATATCCATTGTGTCATCACTTCCCACTGCCGTTTGTCCAAACAACATGAAACGGATTTTCTATAAGCAATCAAAATTATGAATAAAAATGTAGCCTGTTTTTTCTTTAATTTTGGTGTTCCACCATGTGTGGATAAGTGATCTTTGTAAACAATGTTGAGGGTGGCCGACCCTGACATCAGAGAAAAGGGAACAAGAACAACGACGCAAACTGGCCTGGCTGCTAGAAGCTTAATTAGGTGCAGGTGCTTATCCTTGGTTCAGTGTAGGTGCCTACTTTCTTTATGCTGACCGAACAGAACAATCTGTTTTCTGAAAAGGAGTCCAAATAGAAGAATCCGTTATAAGCTTCGATCATCCATTTTGAAATCCAATAATGGCACACATGTTCCACAATGATTAGTTCTAGTTAGATCCAGGTTTTAGCTGCAGTGGAAGATGCATCAATCAGTGATTCATCTTCTCACTGAACCCAGAAAATGTGTTCAGAATGGCTAACCGTGCCCGGCTAAGAATAGCCCAAACTAAAGAGCACTAGCTAAACGTGGCGCTAATCGATCGCATGCTGACTAGTACAGTTCTAGATTGAGCATAAACAAGTTCAGCGCAGCACTATTCTATCCTATCGCGTGACGCACACAGTCCCGTTAACTAATCCAGACAACGAATAACTAACAAAGTTCAAGCACCTGTTGTATAAATAGGTGGAACCGGCCACTGGCACCCACCATCCCAATCATCACATCTCACCGGAACAACATCAGAGAAGAGCGGAGCACTCTACTTCCTCGAGCTCTCTGTCTATCACGCCAATGGCCAAGATCCAGCCCCTCCCTGCCGCTGCCGCTGCCTCGCAATCCACCTCCTCAAGCTCATCCTTCGACGATCGGCAGGGCGGGCAGGCGTACACGGTGTGGATGAAGTCGCTGGTGTTCAACGGCAGCGGCTGCACGGTGTACACCCCGGACGGCGCCGTCGCCTTCCGCGTGGACAACTACAGCTGCAGGGGCGGCCGCGAGGTCTTCTTCATGGACCGTGCCGGCAACACAGTCCTCAGGATCAGACGCAAGGGCTTCGGCATGTTCAGGAGGTGGGAGGTCAGCCGGTGCACCCACAACGGCGGCGAGGAGGACGAGGCGACGCCGTGGTTCAGCGTGCGACGGGCCCAGAAGGCCCGAGCCAGCGTGAGGATGCACGGCGGCGAGGGGACGTGCTACCTGGTCGACGGGTGCTGCGCGCGCAAGTCTGAGTACAGAGTCAGCGGCGTCGACAGCGCGATCGTGGCGGAAGTCTCGCGGAAGCAGACGTCGGCGGGGGTCGTGCTGGGTGAGGACGTACTGTCGCTGACGGTGGGGACGGAGGTGGATCACCTGCTCGTGCTTGGTTTGGTCGTCGTGCGCGGCCTCATGAACCGCTCCTTGTGATGGATGGGTGGAGATGAAGCGGGTCTAATTCACCACCAGCTTAGATTAGCCGAACACAAATGAGAATTCATTATCTTTAGAGTACATGGAGATTCTAGCTAGATAGTTTGGGAAAACATACCTATTAGACCATTGAGAAAATTATTTTTGAACACTTTTTGCCAAATTGAGAGCGTCTAGACTCTTTTTGGAGGAAGTTATTTTTCCCATGCGTTCCAGGTTGTTCACAGAATATACATATGGAAACTATCGGTCAATGCAAATCATGTGGAGGGCCCGAAGAAACAACATCCATGCTCTGTTCGAGTGTACGTGGGCGCGTTTATTCTGGCAGGAGCTAGAACAATCAACAAACGTCAAGGTTCCAACTCTGCACCATAATTCTTGGGCGATAGATTTGATTGATGAGAAACTGCTTAATAAGGAGGATACCCCTATGTTTTTTTGTGCCGCTTTGGGCAATTTGGACTGAAAGAAACGCGATATGGCACGGAGAAGGGGAGGATCAGTTTTGCAATTTGCACTACAAGAATGGCACAAGACGCCGACGGCCTGGTCATACGCCGACGACAAAAGTTGAGGCCATTGGCGTATGGGTTGGCTAGGCCAGCCATCAAAAGGGCCGTCGGCATAGAAACACCCTCGGCGTAGGGAACACTACGCCGACGACTACCCTCGGCGTACTCTGGGCTGTCGGTGTAGGCCTGGACACGCGCCCCTCTATGGCCAGGCCGTGAGGGCATTGTCACGGCGTAGGAACTGCCCTCGGCATAGCCTCCTCCTTTTTTTTAATCTACGCTGACGACCACCCTCGGCGTAGCCTCGAACTTCATTTTCCTCCACGCACCCCCTGTAGATCGCCTTTTTAAGTTTCAACTCAACGGCAGGAAATGATAAAAAAATTCAAAATATAAAAAATTTCGAGATATCTATGTGTTATGTCATCTAGTTGCAAGAGAATTTTAAAAAAATGAATTTCAACCTTTTTGCAAAATTGCGTCCTGTATCGGTAAAACGTCTTTTCTGGTCGCATACGATGTGGAAAAAAATGTATAACCTATCAAGATGATCGTCTCAAAAAGTTACATATGAATTCACCGGGTTTACCTGGTTGCCATTTTCTTAGATTCTCAAAATTCCATATGGAAATATAAAAGTAGGAAGATTTTATTTTTTACCATATATTCAGATTTTATATTTTTTTTAAAAAATAATAATAATTGCATCATGCATAGAGATTATTATTACTTAAGCATTCATGTTTATTTAAATAATTGTGTTAAATTCAAAATAATAAAGAGTTGTGATAATCAAGGTCTAAGGGTTAATAGGATTGATATGGTAGTATTATCAGCAATATTTTGTTTCTTTCATGAAACTCAACCGGAAGGAACAAAGATGTTAAGTGTGCTAGGTTGGAGTAGTTTGAGGATGTGTGACGAAATTGAGAAGTTTGACCATGAGTGTAATTTAATCTAAGATTAAGTGTAGTTAGAGTTAAAATAATCCACGTGAGCGATTAAAAAATTAATTTTTTTAAGTTAACGGATGGTGTGGCTTGCACCGAGGCCCGAGGGTCTAGACGCCAACGGCCACCGTGGCTCTGCTGAAGAGAACCTTCACATAGGAGCTACGTCGAGGGCTGCCTCGGCATAGCCTACGCCGACGACCCAATGTAGCTATGCCGAGGGTTTTCGGCTGTCGACGCTTACGCCATTCCTAGTGCTTTGAGATGGGTAATTGAAACAACAATCGATCTATGAGAGGTTGCTACCGAGAAAGCAAATCAAGTAAAGGTGGTAGATACATGAGTTGTCTCCAGGGATTACAAAATCCGCAAATCTTCATGGTCTTTACAATGTTTCTTCTTCCATGATAGAAACTTGTATTTGTTTTTTAAAGGAAGCAAAGGTACGTATCAAACCACAAACTTATAAATACTAATGAAGGTTCTCCTATGATTTTAATTTGATTTGCAATGCTTTTTCCCATGCGCGCAACCACTAAATTAGTCAATCAATCTCGGCAAAAGTATCAACATCAATATATCAGGTAAATGGAATCGAACGGTCTGGTGGAAGTCACTGGGGAGCTGAATGTACGAATCACCATTATCAAGGATATAGTAGAGTAGCCTTGATAAATATTGCAAGGACAATGCTTCTCGGACCAACCATAATAAAATACCCAAAAACGATCTTGAATTAATCTTCATACCTGCAAAGAATGTCATTGTTCTAGGAAAACCTTTAGTCTGGTATATCCGCATTCCAATCCGAAACCAGTTAATATCCGCTCTAATCCGAATCCGAGAAAAATGTGTGGTAAAGAATATGGTATGAGCTCCGATATGATCCGATCCGTTTACACCCTTAGATAAGCATAACTCGGCGTTGCTATGCCTTATTTTTTAGAATTGCTAAGTTTCAACTAGCTGAGATGTAGCTTATGTTTCAGTTACGTGTTCCATCGGGTAATTCAAGTGAAACATAAGTTTGTTAGGGCAATATGCTTGTTGTATTACCAAGTGGCCAAAGGCCACAATATATAGTACATGTACATGTGCAAATATGCAGGAAACCCCCTATCATATGGGGAAACTACAATATACAGATATATACTCTAACACCCACCCACCCCCTCCAAACTCATGGTGGATCCACAACACTGAGTTTGGAGAGTAAGAAGTCATGCTGCGCTCGAGTTTGTGCGTTTGTAAAGAAATCCGCCAACTGCAAATCTGAAGGCACATAATGAACCGCAACAACCTCATCCTGCACCTGAGCACGTGTATAAAAAGCATCAACACCAATATGCTTGGTCAGCTCATGCTTGACTGGATCACGTGCAATACTGATAGCACATGTCCTATCAGACAAAAGTGGAGTGGGTGTCGTAACAGAGACACCAAAATCTGCAAGCAACCACCGTAACCAGGTCACCTCAACAATCAACAAAGCCATAGCCCGCAGCTCAGCCTCAACACTCAAACGGGAAACCGTACCTGTTTATTCATCTTCCAAGCAACAAGCGAACCACCAAGAAACACACAGTAAGCAGAAAGTGAACGACGATCCGTAGGATCACTCGCCCACGTAGCATCCGAGTAGCACTGGAGCTGGTGAGAGCTAGAACTAGGAAAGAAAAGGCGACGAGTGATCGTGCCACGAAGATAACGAAGAACACGGAGGAGATGACTGTAGTGAACGGTGGTAGGAGCTGAAACAAACTAACTTAGAATATGAACAGGACAAGAAATATCAGGACGAGTGACAGCAAGATAAACAAGACTCCCAACAAGATGGCGATAACGTGTGGGATCAGGAAGAGGATCACCATCAGTAGGACGAAGCTTAACATTAAGCTCCATAGGAGTGTCAACCGTGCGCTCATCCCCAAGAGCAGCACGAGCAAGAAGATCCTGAATGTACTTTTCCTGAGAGATAGAAAAGCCATCAGAAATGGAGGAAACCTCAATCCCAAGAAAATAGCGAAGATGACCAAGATCAGTCATAAGAAACTGATCACGAACATGAGCCTTGACAAAGGCAATATACTCAAGATCATCACCAGTAATGATCATATCATCAACATAGAGAAGGAGAAGAGTGCGTCCATGAGGATAAGTGTGAACGAAAAGTGCTGAATCATGAAAACTAGGAGAGAAACCAGCAACAGTCACCACAGAGGCAAAGCGCTCAAACCATGCACGAGGGGCCAGTTTTAGGCCATAAAGAGAACGTCGAAGACGACAAACCATCCCATCGGGAACAGAATACCCAGAGGAGGCTGCATGTAAACCTCCTCACTCAACTCGCCATTAAGAAAAGCGTTCTGAACATCAAGCTAGGACACAGACCATCGTCGAACAGAAGCAACAGCAAGAAGAGTGCACACAGTGGTCATATGAGCCACAGGGGCAAAAGTCTCATCATAGTCACGGCCGTGCTCCTGCTGAAAGCCATGAGCCGCAACGCTTTATAGCGCTCAAGAGATCCATCAGAGCGGGTCTTAATTTTATAGACCCACTTACACGTGATAGGACAAACACCATAAGGGGGAGAAACAAGATTCCAGGTGCTGGTTGATACGCGTACAACACGCGTCCGTTGGGAACCCCAAGAGGAAGGTGTGATGCGTACAGCGGCAAGTTTTCCCTCAGTATGAAACCAAGGTTTAATCGAACCAGTAGGAGCCAAGAAGCACGTTGAAGGTTGATGGCGGCGAGATGTAGTGCAACGCAACACCAGGGATTCCGGCGCCAACGTGGAACCTGCACAACACAAACCAAGTACTTTGCCCCAACGAAACAGATGAGGTTGTCAATCTCACCGGCTTGCTGTAACAAAGGATTAGATGTATAGTGTGGATGATGATTGTTTGTAGAAAACGAGTAGAACGAGTATTGCGGTAGATTGTATTTCGAGTATAGAGAATTGGACCGGGGTCCACAGTTCACTAGAGGTGTCTCTCCCATAAGATAAACAACATGTTGGGTGAACAAATTACAGTTGGGCAATTGACAAATAGAGAGGACATGACCATGCACATACATATTATGATGAGTATAGTGAGATTTAATTGGGCATTACGACAAAGTACATAGACCGCTATCTAGCATGCATCTATGCCTAAAAAGTCCACCTTCAGGTTATCATCCGAACCCCCTCCAGTATTAAGTTGCTAACAACAGACAATTGCAGTAAGTATTGCGCGTAATGTAATCAATAACTACATCCTCGGACATAGCATCAATGTTTTATCCCTAGTGGCAACAACACATCCATAATCTTAGAGGTTTCTCTCACTCCCCGCATTCACGGAGACATGAACCCACTATCGAGCATAAATACTCCCTCTTGGAGTTACTAGCATCAACTTGGCCGAGAGCATCTACTAATAACGGAGAGCATGCAAGATCATAAACAACACATAGATATAAATTGATAATCAACATAACATGGTATTCTCTATTCATCGGATCCCAACAAACACAACATATAGAATTACGGATAGATGATCTTGATCATGTTCGGCAGCTCACAAGACCCGACAATTAAGCACAATGAGGAGAAGACAACCATCTAGCTACTGCTATGGACCCATAGTCCAGGGGTAGACTACTCACTCATCACTCCGGAGGCGACCATGGCGGCGTAGAGTCCTTCGGGAGATGATTCCCCTCTCCGGCAGGGTGCCGGAGGCGATCTCCTGAATCCCCCGAGATGGGATTGGCGGCGGCGGCGTCTCTGGAAGGTTTTCCGTATCGTGGCTCTCGGTACTGGGGGTTTCGCGACGAAGGCTATTTGTAGGCGGAAGGGTAGGTCAGGGGGCGTCGCGAGGGGCCCAGGAGACAGGTCGGCGCGGCCAAGGGTGGGGCCGCGCCGCCTACCCTCCTGGCCACCTCGTGGCCCCACTTCGTTGACTCTTCGGTCTTCTGGAAGCTTCGTGGAAAAATAGGACCCTGGGCGTTGATTTCGTCCAATTCCAAGAATATTTCCTTACTAGGATTTCTGAAACCAAAAACAGCAGAAAACAACAACTGGCACTTCGGCATCTTGTTAATATGTTAGTTCCGGAAAATGCATAAATATGACATAAAGTGTGCATAAAACATGTAGATATCATCAATAATGTGGCATGGAACATAAGAAATTATCGATACGTCGGAGACGTATCAGCATCCCCAAGCTTAGTTTACTGCTCGTCCCGAGCAGGTAAACGATAAACAAAGATAATTTCTGGAGTGACATGCCATCATAACCTTGATCATACTATTGTAAGCATATGTAATGAATGCAGTGATCAAAACAATGTATATGACATGAGTAAACAAATGAATCATATAGCAAAGACTTTTCATGAATAGTACTTCAAGACAAGCATCAATAAGTCTTGCATAAGAGTTAACTCATAAAGCAATAATTCAAAATAGAGGTATTGAAGCAACACAAAGGAAGATTAAGTTTCAGCGGTTGCTTTCAACTTGTAACATGTATATCTCATGGATAGTTGTCAATGTAAAGTAATATAACAAGTGCAATATGCAAGTATGTAGGGATCAATGCACAGTTCACACAAGTGTTTGCTTCTTGAGGTGGAGAGAAATAGGTGAACTGACTCAACAATAAAAGTAAAAGAATGGTCCTTCAAAGAGGAAAGCATCGATTGCTATATTTGTGCTAGAGCTTTGGTTTTGAAAACAAGAAACAATTTTATCAACGGTAGTAATAAAGCATATGTGTTATGTAAATTATATCTTACAAGTTGCAAGCCTCATGCATAGTATACTAATAGTGCCCGCACCTTGTCCTAATTAGCTTGGATTACCTGGATTATCATCGCAATGCACATGTTTTAACCAAGTGTCACAAAGGGGTACCTCTATGCCGCATGTACAAAGGTCTAAGGAGAAAGCTCGCTTCGGATTTCTCGGTATTGATTATTCTCAACTTAGACATCCATACCGGGACAACATAGACAACAGATAATGGACTCCTCTTTTATGCATAAGCATTCAACAACAATTTATTTTCTCATATGAGATTGAGGATATTTGTCCAAAACTGAAACTTCCACCATGGATCATGGCTTTAGTTAGCGGCCCAATGTTCTTCTCTAACAATATGCAATGCTCTAACCATTTTAGTGGTAAATCTCCCTTACTTCAGACAAGACGAACATGCATAGCAACTCACATGATATTCAACAAAGAGTAGTTGATGGCGTCCCCAAGAACATGGTTATCGCACAACAAGCAACTTAATAAGAGATAAAGTGCATAATTACATATTCAATACCACACTAGTTTTTAGGCTATTTGTCCCATGAGCTATATATTGTAAAGGTAGAGGATAGAAATTTAAAGGTAGCACTCAAGCAATTTACTTTGGAATGGCGGAGAAATACCATGTAGTAGGTAGGTATGGTGGACACAAATGGCATAGTGGTTGGCTCAAGTATTTTGGATGCATGAGAAGTATTCCCTCTCGATACAAGGTTTAGGCTAGCAAGGCTATTTGAAACAAACACAAGGATGAAGCGGTGCAGCAAAACTCACATAAATGACATATTGTAAACATTATAAGACTCTACACCGTCTTCCTTGTTGTTCAAACTCAATACTAGAAATTATCTAGACTTTAGAGAGACCAATTATGCAAACCAAATTTTAGCATGCTCTATGTATTTCTTCATTAATAGGTGCAAAGTATATGATGCAAGAGCTTAAACATGAGCACAACAATTGCCAAGTATCACATTGTCCAAGACATTATAGCAATTACTACATGTATCATTTTCCAATTCCAACCATATAACAATTTAACGAAGAAGAAACTTCGCCATGAATATTATGAGTAAAGCCTAAGGACATACTTGTCCATATGCTACAGCGGAGCGTGTCTCTCTCCCACACAATGAATGCTAGGATCCATTTTATTCAAACAAAACAAAAACAAAAACAAACCGACGCTCCAAGCAAAGCACATAAGATGTGATGGAATAAAAATATAGTTTCGGGGGAGGAACCTCGATAATGTTGTCGATGAAGAAGGGGATGCCTTGGGCATCCCCAAGCTTAGACGCTTGAGTCTTCTTGATATATGCAGGGGTGAACCACCGGGGCATCCCCAAGCTTAGAGCTTTCACTCTCCTTGATCATGTTGTATCATCTCCCTCTCTTGATCCTTGAAAACTTCCTCCACACCAAACTCAAAACAACTCATTAGAGGGTTAGTGCACAATCAAAATATACATTTTCAGAGGTGACATAATCATTCTTAACACTTCTGGACATTGCACAAAGCTACTGAAAGTCAATGGAATCGAAATATCCATCGAACATAACAAAACAGGCAATGCGAAATAAAAGGCAGAATCTGTCAAAACAGAACAGTTCGTAATGACGAATTTTATTGAGGCAACAGACTTGCTCAAATGAAAATGATCAAATTGAATGAAAGTTGCGTACATATCTGAGGATCACTCACGTAAATTGGCATAATTTTCTGCGTTACCTACAGAGAATTTTGCCCAGATTCGTGACAGCAAAGAAATCTGTTTCTGCGCAGTAATCCCAATCTAGTATGAACCTTACTATCAACGACTTTACTTGGCACAACAATGCACAAAACTAAGATAAGGAGAGGTTGCTACAGTAGTAAACAACTTCCAAGACACAAAATAAAAACAAAGTACTGTAGTAAAAACATGTGTTGTCTCCCATAAGCGCTTTTCTTTAACGCCTTTCAGCTAGGCGCAGAAAGTGTGCATCAAGTATTATCAAGAGACGAAGTGTCAACATCATTTTCAAAATTTATCCCATTAGGTGTCTTAGATGCTCCCTTATCTATAGTGGTTTTAAGAGCTTTATCAATTTTAGGCCTATAATAGCTTTTTGGTTTAGGCCCCTTAGAGACATACATGAACTTTTGCTCCTTACCCACATAAGTTTTCTCTCTAAATTTTATTGATGAAAATGTTGAACCCAATGTTTCCATAGCCTCTTCAAGTTCACTAATCCTTTGGGTTTGATTATCATGAATAGCACAAGATTCTAAAATGGCAATTTTCTCATTAATTCCACCTAGAGATTTATCAAGTTTATCAGTGCTATCAAGTAATGCCCCCAAAGTAGTATCAATACTTGGAAGGTTTTGCTCTATGGTTTCCAACTTTTTCATGACATCTTCAAGAGAGGTTTCAATTTTAACTTCATTAACATGTGGTATTCTAAATAAACTCTCAATAATGCAACTAGCTTCTAAGGCAGGAGTACTTAGGAAGTTCCCTCCCGCGAGACAATCAAGAACATACCTATTCCAGCTAGAGATACCAACATAAAAATTCCTGAGTAAAATAGTGGTGGAGTGTTTCTTAGTGCACCTATTATGGGAATCACTAATTCTATACCAAGCATCTCTTAAACATTCTCCCCTTGTTGCTTAAACGATAGAACTTCAACTTCAGGATTACTCATTTTAGCAATAGTAAATAAAGCAAACTAGATAAAGTAAATGCAAGTAACTAATTTTTTTGTGTTTTTGATATAGCAAACAAGATAATTAAATAAAGTAAAACTAGCAACTAATTTTTTTGTATTTTGATTTAGTGCAGCAAACAAAGTAGTAAATAAAACTAAGCAAGACAAAAACAAAGTAAAGAGATTGCGATGTGGAGACTCCCCTTGCAGCGTGTCTTGATCTCCCCGGCAACGGCGCCAGAAAAAGAGCTTGATACGCGTATAGCACGCGTCCGTTGGGAACCCCAAGAGGAAGGTATGAAGCGTACAGCGGCGAGTTTTCCCTCAGTATGAAACCAAGGTTTAATCGAACCAGTAGGAGCCAAGAAGCACGTTGAAGGTTGATGGCGGCGAGATGTAGTGCGGCGCAACACCAGGGATTCCGGCGCCAACGTGGAACCTGCACAACACAAACCAAGTACTTTGCCCCAACGAAACAACGAGGTTGTCAATCTCACCGGCTTGCTGTAACAAAGGATTAGATGTATAGTGTGGATGATGATTGTTTGTAGAAAACAGTAGAACGAGTATTGCAGTAGATTGTATTTCAGTATAGAGAATTGGACCGGGGTCCACAGTTCACTAGAGGTGTCTCTCCCATAAGATAAACAACATGTTGGGTGAATAAATTACAGTTGGGCAATTGACAAATAGAGAGGGCATGACCATGCACATACATATTATGATGAGTATAGTGAGATTTAATTGGGCATTACGACAAAGTACATAGACCGCTATCCAAGCATGCATCTATGCCTAAAAAGTCCACCTTCAGAGTTATCATCCGAACCCCTCCGCATTAAGTTGCTAACAACAGACAATTGCATTAAGTATTGCGCGTAATGTAATCAATAACTACATCCTCGGACATAGCATCAATGTTTTATCCCTAGTGGCAAGCAAGCACATCCATAATCTTAGAGGTTTCTCTCACTCCCCAGCATTCACGGAGACATGAACCCACTATCGAGCATAAATACTCCCTCTTGGAGTTACTAGCATCTATCAACTTGGCCAGAGCATCTACTAATAACGGAGAGCATGCAAGATCATAAACAACACATAGATATAAATTGATAATCAACATAACATGGTATTCTCTATTCATCGGATCCCAACAAACACAACATATAGAATTACGGATAGATGATCTTGATCATGTTCGGCAGCTCACAAGACCCGACAATTAAGCACAATGAGGAGAAGAAAACCATCTAGCTACTGCTATGGACCCATAGTCCAGGGGTAGACTACTCACTCATCACTCCGGAGGCGACCATGGCGGCGTAGAGTCCTCCGGGAGATGATTCCCCTCTCCGGCAGGGTGCCGGAGGCGATCTCCTGAATCCCCCGAGATGGGATTGGCGGCGGCGGCGTCTCCGGGAAGGTTTTCCGTATCGTGGCTCTCGGCACCGGGGGTTTCGCGACGAAGGCTATTTGTAGGCGGAAGGGTAGGTCAGGGGGCGTCGCGAGGGGCCCAGGAGACAGGTCGGCGCGCCCAAGGGTGGGGCCGCGCCGCCTACCCTCCTGGCCACCTCGTGGCCCCACTTCGTTGACTCTTCGGTCTTCTGGAAGCTTCGTGGCAAAATAGGACCCTGGGCGTTGATTTCGTCCAATTCCGAGAATATTTCCTTACTAGGATTTCTGAAACCAAAAACAGCAGAAAACAACAACTGGCACTTCGGCATCTTGTTAATATGTTAGTTCCAGAAAATGCATAAATATGGCATAAAGTGTGCATAAAACATGTAGATATCATCAATAATGTGGCATGGAACATAAGAAATTATCGATACGTCGGAGACGTATCACCGGTGCGCTGAAGCGCAGCGATCTCCTCAGCCATGGCAAGCTGCCATTCAGGACGATGATGCTCGGCATCCCGATAAGAAGTCGGCTCGGAGACGACATATTGACCATACTGACTAGGAGAGTAACGAGCTGGAGCACGACGCTGACGAACAGGCCGTGAAGAGGGAAGCTCATCTGCGGAGGACGACTCATCAGAAGAAGAGGAAGAAGGAACAACAGAGGAAGGATCCGAAGCCGGAGAACGAGGAATACTAGGGGAACTAGACGGAGGAGAGGATGGCACCGAAATCGAAGGGGGCGCATCAGAACTAGGAGGTGGAGGAGAAGGGACAACAGGAGGTGCATCCGGAAAAAAAAGAAAAGAGATATGATCCACCGGGTAAGTACCAGAGGTGGAGCGAGGATAGAATGGATGCGTCTCATCAAACATAACATCACGAGAGATACACATCCGACGATCAACAGGATCCCAACAGAGATAGCCCTTATGCTCATCACTATACTCGAGAAAAACACACTCAATAGACTGAGCGGTCAGTTTGGTGCGTTCGCGAGGAGGGAGAAGGACATAACAAACGCAACCAAATAAACGAAGAGTCGAGTAGTCTGGAGAGCTACCAGAAAGACGCTCGAGAGGGATGCCACCTTGAAGGGCAGCAGAAGGCTGAATATTTATGAGGTAAGTCGACGTAGCGACAGCCTCAGCCCAGAAATGCGGCGGAAGAGAGGAAGCAATCATCATAGCACGGGTAGTCTCAAGAATATGACGATGCTTACGCTCGGCGACACCATTTTGAGCATGAGCGCCGGGACACGAGAACTGAGCAAGGGTGCCTTGCTCAGCAAGGGCACCACGCAGGTGCTTTTTTTTGAAAGGAATACGGTAGGGGAAGCCCCTATAGTGGTTTTTTTTGTGAAATAGTAAGAACCCAAATTTGCGTCCGTGGGGACTTGAACCTGGGTAGCTGGGTTGTACATCCACTTCCCTAACCAAGTGAGCTAGGCTCACTTCTTACCACGCAGGTGCTGGGAGATATACTCTCCTGCAGAATCAACACGAAACACATGAATAAGCGTGGAATACTGAGTACGAACCATGGCCGCAAAACGCTGATAAATAGAGAGCACCTCACTGCGAGAACGCATAAAAAACAACCAGGTGTACCGTGAAAAATCATCAATAAACAAAATATAGTATCGATGGCCCCCTTTTGAAGGAAAGGTAGCTGGACCCCAAACATCTGAATGAACTAAATCAAAAGGTCGCTGAGATACAGACACACTAGTAGGACAGGGAAGCTGAATCTGTTTGCCTAACCTACAACCCTGACACGAATGTAAAGACACATCTCCTGAGACAGACCCCGGAAGACCACGACGAACTAATGATGATAAACGGGAGCCACAAAGGTGACTGATGTCTACTTCCCCCTCCTTTTCCTGTAGACAGTGTTGGGCCTCCAAGAGCAGAGGTTTGTAGAACAGCAGCAAGTTTTCCCTTAAGTGGATCACCCAAGGTTTATCGAACTCAGGGAGGAAGAGGTCAAAGATATCCCTCTTATGCAACCCCGCAACCACAAAGCAAGAAGTCTCTTGTGTCCCCAACACACCTAATAGGTGCACTAGTTCGGCGAAGAGATAGTGAAATACAGGTGGTATGAATATATATGAGCAGTAGCAACGGTGCCAGAAAAGTGCTTGATGGTGTGTAGTTGATGGTGGTGGTATTGCAGCAGAGTAACGCAAGAAAACAAGAAACAAGCAACGGCGATAGCAGTATTTAGGAACAAGGCCTAGGGATTACACTTTCACTAGTGGACACTCTCAACATTGATCACATAACATAATAGATAAATGCATACTCTACACTTTTGTTGGATGATGAACGCATTGCGTAGGATTACACGAACCCTCAATGCCGGAGTTAACAAGCTCCACAATTCGTTCATATTTAAGTAACCTTTAGTGTAAGATAGATCAATATAACCAAATAGATCACATCAATACCATCATAGTGATAATTAACTCCACAATCTACAAGAGATCATGATCATAGCCTACGACAAGAACCACACGGTGCACACACTAGTCACCTTTACACACGTGCAGGAGGAATAGAACTACTTTAATAACATCACTAGAGTAGCACATAGATGAATTGTGATACAAAACTCATATGAATCTCAATCATGTAAAGCAGCTCATGAGATCATTGTATTGAAGTACATGGAGAGAGATTAACCACATAGCTACCGGTACAGCCCCGAGCCTCGATGGAGAACTACTCCCTCCTCATGGGAGTAGCAGCGGTGATGAAGATGGCGGTGGAGATGGCAGCGGTGTCGATGGAGAAGCCTTCCGGGGCACTTCCCCGCTCCGGCAGCGTGCCGAACGAGACTCCCGTCCCCCGCATCTTGGCCTCGCGATGGCGGCGGCTCCGGAAGGTTTCGTGGTTTTCGTCGAACGCCTCGTGGTTTCCGATCCAGGGGCTTTATATAGGCGAAGAGGCGGCGCAGAGGGCCGACAGGGGGCCAAACTATAGGGCGGCGCGGCCCCCCTCGGCCGCGCCAGCCTGTAGTTTGGTGGGCCCGTGGCCCCCTCCGACCTCTCCGGTGTGTTCCGGATGCTTCCGGGGATTCTAAGATCTTTGGCGTTGATTTCGTCCGATTCCGAGAATATTTCGTTACTAGGATTTCTGAAACCAAAAACAGCGTGAAAACAGAACCGGCACTTCGGCATCTTGTTAATAGGTTAGTTCCGTAAAATGCACGAATATGACATAAAGTGTGCATAAAACATGTAGATAACATCAATAATGTGGCATGGAACACAAGAAATTATCGATACGTCGGAGACGTATCGCATCCCCAAGCTTAGTTCTCGCTCGTCCCGAGCAGGTAAAACGATAACACGTATAATTTCCGGAGTGACATGCCATCATAACCTTGATCAAACTATTTGTAAAGCATATGTAATGAATGCAATGATCAAAACAATGGTAATGACATGAGTAAACAACTGAATCATAAAGCAAAGACTTTTCATGAATAGTACTTTGAGACAAGCATCAATAAGTCTTGCATAAGAGTTAACTCATAAAGCAATAATTCAAAGTAAAGATATTGAAGCAACACAAAGGAAGATTATGTTTCAGCGGTTGCTTTCAACTTGTAACATGTATATCTCATGGATAATTGTCAACATAGAGTAATATGATAAGTGCAATATGCAAGTATGTAGGAATCAATGCACAGTTCACACAAGTGTTTGCTTCTTGAGGTGGAGAGAAATAGGTGAACTGACTCAACATTGAAAGTAAAAGAATAGTCCTCCATAGAGGAAAAGCATCGATTGCTATATTTGTGCTAGAGCTTTGATTTTGAAAACATATAGAGAGCATAAAAGTAAAATTTTGAGAGGTGCTTGTTGTTGTCAACGAATGGTAGCGGGTACTCTAACCCCCTTGCCAGGCAAGCCTTCAAAGAGCGGCTCCCATTTTATTTTATTTTTGGGTGGCACTCCTTCCAACCTTTCTTTCACAAACCATGGCTAACCGAATCCTCGGGTGCCCGCCAACAATCTCATACCATGAAGGAGTGCCTTTTTATTTTAGTTTTATTATGATGATGACACTCCCCCCAACCTTTGCTTACACAAGCCATGGCTAACCGAATCCTTCGGGTGCCGTCCAACAATCACATACCATGGAGGAGTGTCTATTTTTGTTAATTAATTTGGGACTCGGGAATCCCATTGCCAGCTCTTTTTGCAAAATTATTGGATAAGCGGATGAAGCCACTAGTCCATTGGTGAAAGTTGCCCAACAAGATTGAAAGATAAACACCACATACTTCCTCATGAGCTATAAAACATTGACACAAATCAGAGGTGATAAATTTTGAATTGTTTAAAGGTAGCACTCAAGCAATTTACTTTGGAATGGCAGGAAATACCATGTAGTAGGAAGGTATGGTGGACACAAATGGCATAGTGTTGTTTGGCTCAAGTATTTTGGATGCATGAGAAGTATTCCCTCTCGATACAAGGTTTAGGCTAGCAAGGTTGTTTGAAACAAACACAATGATGAACCGGTGCAGCAAAACTCACATAAAAGACATATTGAAAACATTATAAGACTCTACACCGTCTTCCTTGTTGTTCAAACTCAATACTAGAAATTATCTAGACCTTAGAGAAACCAAATATGCAAACCAAATTTTAGCATGCTCTATGTATTTCTTCATTAATGGGTGCAAAGCATATGATGCAAGAGCTTAATCATGAGCACAACAATTGCCAAGTATCACATTACCCAAAACATTTATAGCAATTACTACATGTATCATTTTCCAATTCCAACCATATAACAATTTAACGAAGGAGAAACTTCGCCATGAATACTATGAGTAGAAACCAAGGACATACTTGTCCATATGCTACAGCGGAGCGTGTCTCTCTCCCACACAAGCATGATGTAATCCAATTTATTCAAACACAAACAAAAATAAAAGCAATACAGACGCTCCAAGTAAAGCACATAAGATGTGACCGAATAAAAATATAGTTTCAAGGGAGGAACCTGATAATGTTGTCGATAAAGAAGGGGATGCCTTGGGCATCCCCAAGCTTAGACGCTTGAGTCTTCTTGATATATGCAGGGGTGAACCACCGGGGCATCCCCAAGCTTAGAGCTTTCACTCTCCTTGATCATAGTATATCATCCTCCTCTCTTGATCCTTGAAAACTTCCTCCACACCAAACTCGAAACAACTCATTAGAGGGTTAGTGCACAATAAAAATTAACATATTCAGAGGTGACACAATCATTCTTAACACTTCTGGATATTGCATAATGCTACTGGATATTAATGGATCAAAGAAATTCATCCAACATAGCAAAAGAGGCAATGCGAAATAAAAGACAGAATCTGTCAAAACAGAACAGTTCGTATTGACGAATTTTAAAATGGCACCAGACTTGCTCAAATGAAAATGCTCAAATTGAATGAAAGTTGCGTACATATCTGAGGATCATGCACGTAAATTGGCTTAATTTTCTGAGCTACCTACAGGGAGGTGGACCCAGATTCGTGACAGCAAAGAAATCTGGAACTGCGCAGTAATCCAAATCTAGTACTTACTTTTCTATCAACGGCTTTACTTGGCACAACAAAACACAAAACTAAGATAAGGAGAGGTTGCTACAGTAGTAAACAACTTCCAAGACACAAATATAAAACAAAGTACTGTAGCAAAATAACACATGGGTTATCTCCCAAGAAGTTCTTTCTTTATAGCCATTAAGATGGGCTCAGCAGTTTTAATGATGCACTCGCAAGAAATTGTATTTGAAGCAAAAGAGAGCATCAAGAGGCAAATCCAAAACACATTTAAGTCTAACATGCTTCCTATGCATAGGAATCTTGTAAGTAAACAAGTTCATGAAGAGCAAAGTAACAAGCATAGGAAGATAAAACAAGTATAGCTTCAAAAAATTTAGCACATAGAGAGGCATTTTAGTAACATGAAAATTTCTACAACCATATTTTCCTCTCTCATAATAACTTTCAGTAGCAACATTAGCAAACTCAACAATATAACTATCACATAAAGCATTCTTATCATGAGTCTCATGCATACAATTATTACTCTCCACATAAGCATAATCAATTTTATTAGTTGTAGTGGATGCAAATTCAACAAAGTAGCTATCATTATTATTCTCATCATCAAATATAGGAGGCATATTGTATTCATAATCAAATTCATCCTCCATAACAGGTGGCAACAAAAGACTACTATCATTATAATCATCATAAATAGGAGGTAAAGAATCATCAAAGAAAATTTTCTCCTCAATGCTTGGTGGACTAAAAAGATCATGCTCATCAAAACCAGCTTCCCCAAGCTTAGAATTTTCCATATCATTAGCAACAATGGTGTTCAAAGTATTCATGCTAACATGTTCCATGGGTTTTTTAATTTTCGCATTAAACCATTCATGTCTTGACTCAGGAAATAGTACAAAGAGCTCACAGATGTTTTCCATTATGCCTAACTAGTGTAAACAAGAAACAAAAAGTTGCAATTGCAGGATCTAAAGGAAATAGCTTCGAGCACAAACACAATGGCGCCGTAAAAGTACTTTACCCGGAACCGAAGTATGAGTGCCTTTTTACCTTTCCTCCCAAGCAACGGCGCCGTAAAAGTGCTTGATGTCTACTTCCCCTCCTTTTCCCGTAGACGTTGTTGGGCCTCCAAGAGCAGAGGTTTGTAGAACAGACAGCAAGTTTTCCCTTAAGTGGATCACCCAAGGTTTATCGAACTCAGGGAGGAAGAGGTCAAAGATATCCCTCTTATGCAACCCTGCAACCACAAAGCAAGAAGTCTCTTGTGTCCCCAACACACCTAATAGGTGCACTAGTTCGGCGAAGAGATAGTGAAATACAGGTGGTATGAATATATATGAGCAGTAGCAACGGTGCCAGAAAAGTGCTTGATGGTGTGTAGTTGATGGTGGTGGTATTGCAGCAGTAGTAACGCAGTAAAACAGTAAACAAGCAGCGGTGATAGCAGTATTTAGGAACAAGGCCTAGGGATTACACTTTCACTAGTGGACACTCTCAACATTGATCACATAACGTAATAGATAAATGCATACTCTACACTTTTGTTGGATGATGAACGCATTGCGTAGGATTACACGAACCCTCAATGCCGGAGTTAACAAGCTCCACAATTCGTTCATATTTAAGTAACCTTTAGTGTAAGATAGATCAATATAACCAAATAGATCACATCAATACCATCATAGTGATAATTAACTCCACAATCTACAAGAGATCATGATCATAGCCTACGACAAGAACCACACGGTGCACACACTAGTCACCTTTACACACGTGCAGGAGGAATAGAACTACTTTAATAACATCACTAGAGTAGCACATAGATGAATTGTGATACAAAACTCATATGAATCTCAATCATGTAAAGCAGCTCATGAGATCATTGTATTGAAGTACATGGAGAGAGATTAACCACATAGCTACCGGTACAGCCCCGAGCCTCGATGGAGAACTACTCCCTCCTCATGGGAGTAGCAGCGGTGATGAAGATGGCGGTGGAGATGGCAGCGGTGTCGATGGAGAAGCCTTCCGGGGCACTTCCCCGCTCCGGCAGCGTGCCGGAACAGAGACTCCCGTCCCCCGCATCTTGGCCTCGCGATGGCGGCGGCTCCGGAAGGTTTCCGTGGTTTTCGTCGAACGCCTCGTGGTTTCGATCCAGGGGCTTTATATAAGCGAAGAGGCGGCGCAGAGGGCCGACAGGGGGGCCAAACTATAGGCGGCGCGGCCCCCTCTCGGCCGCGCCAGCCTGTAGTTTGGCGGGCCTGTGGCCCCCTCCGACCTCTCCGGTGTGTTCTCGGATGCTTCCGGGATTCTAAGATCTTTGGCGTTGATTTCGTCCGATTCCGAGAATATTTCGTTACTAGGATTTCGAAACCAAAAATAGCAGTAAAACGAGAACCGGCACTTCGGCATCTTGTTAATAGGTTAGTTCCAGAAAATGCACGAATATGACATAAAGTGTGCATAAAACATGTAGATAACATCAATAATGTGGCATGGAACACAAGAAATTATCGATACGTCGGAGACGTATCAGTGACCCAGCCGATGATGCCACTGCTGAAAAGTGATGGGATTCGTAGCATAGAAAACAAAAATTTTCCTACCGCGAGAACGCAATCCAAGCCAAGATGCAATCTAGAAGATGGGAGCAACGAGGGGATGAACGAGACTAACCCTTGAAGATTTCCAAAGCCTACAAGAGGAGGCTCTCGTTGCTGCGGTAGATGATCACTTGCCGCTTTCAAAAGCACGTAGAAGATCTTGACGGTGCCACAATCGGGCAGCACCTCCGTACTCGGTCACACGTTCGGTGTTGATGAAGACGACGTCCTTCTCCCCGTTCCAGCGGGCAGCGGAAGTAGTAGATTCTCCTCGGAATCCCGGCAGCACGACGACGTGGTAGCGGTGGTGGTGGAGAACTCCGGCAGGGCTTCGCCTATGCGCTGCGGGAGTTGTATGTGGAGGAGGGGAGGCTAGGGTTTGGGGAGAGGGGGCTATGGGCGCCGGCGTCTAGGGGGCAGGGGTGGTGCGGCCAAGCCATGGGCAGCCCCCTCCCTCTCCTCCTCATTATATAGGTGGAACCCCAAGGGTTTGCCCAAAGTCTTCGAATAAGACCCCAACGAAAAACCGCCTTATGGATCTAAACCTAGAGGGACAGGGACTCTCCCCTTCCCTCTTTTCTTGGCCGGCCAAGGAGGTGGAGTCCACCATGGACTCCACACTCCCACTTGGTTGGCTGGTTAGGGTTTCTGGAATCCCTCCGGGACTCCTCTTTCCATAGTGATTTATTCCGGATAATTCTAGAAACCACCTTCCATAAATTCACCGGATCATTTCCAAACTTGGAAAGTGACTTCCTATATATGAATCTTATTCTCCGGACCATTCCGGAACTCCTCGTGGTGTCCTGGATCCCATCCGAGACTCCGAACAAAACTTTGAACTCCATTCCATATACCATATCTACTTAAACGACATCAAACCTTAAGTGTGTCACCCTACGGTTCGCGAACTATGCAGACATGGTTGAGACCTCTCTCTGACCAATAACCAATAGCGGGATCTGGAGATCCATAATGGCTCCCACATATTCAACGATGACTTAGTGATCGATTGAACCATTCACATACGATACCGATTCCCTTTGTCACGCGATATTCTACTTGTCCGAGGTTTGATCATCGGTATCTCTATACCTCGTTCAACCTTGTCTTATTACAAGTAATCTTTACTCGTACCGTGGTATGTGGTCTCTTATGAACCTTTCATATGCTTGCAAGCTAATTAGACGACATTCCACCGAGAGGGCCCAGCGTATATCTATCCGTCAACGGGATGGACAAATCCCACTGTTGATCCCACCTTTATAACCACCCATTTACGCAGTGGCGTTTGATGTAATCAAAGTACCTTTCCGGTATAAGTGATTTACATGATCTCATGGTCGAAAGGACTAGGTAACTATGTATCGAAAGCTTATAGGAAATAACTTAATGACGTGATCTTATGCTACGCTTAATTGGGTGTGTCCATTACATCATTCACATAATGACATAACCTTGTTATTAATAACATCCAATGTTCATGATCATCAAACTATGATCATCTATTAATCAACAAGCTAGTTTATATAAGAGGCTTACTAGGGACTCCTTGTTGTTCACATAACACACATGTATCAATGTTTCGGTTAATACAATTATAGCCTGGTATGTAAAAATTATCATAAACACAAAGATATATATAATAATAACCATTTTATTATTGCCTCTTGGGCATATCTCCAACAGTCTCCCACTTGCACTAGAGTCAATAATCTAGTTTACATATGTAAAGATATAACACCTTGGCCTTCCGGTGCTTTATCATGTTTTGCTCACGGGAGAAGTTTTAGTCAACGGATCTGACACGCTCGGAAACTGATACGTCTCCAACGTATCTATAATTTCCGATGTTCCATGCTTGTTTTATGACAATACCAACATGTTTTGTTCACACTTTATGTCATATTCGTGCATTTTCTGGAACTAACCTATTAACAAGATGCCGAAGTGCCAGTTCCTGTTTTCTGCTGTTTTTGGTTTCAGAAATCCTAGTAACGAAATATTCTCGGAATCGGACGAAATCAACGCCCAGGTTCCTATTTTTCCCGGAACCATCCGAACACACCGGAGAGGTCGGAGGGGGGCCACGGGCCCACCAAACTATAGGCTGGCGCGGCCGGAGGGGGCCGCGCCGCCCTATAGTTTGCCCCCCTGTCAGCCCTCCTGCGCCGCCTCTTCGCCTATATAAAGCCCCTGGATCAGAAACCCTGATGCGTTCGACGAAACCCACAGAAACCTTCCAGAGCCGCCGCCATCGCGAGGCCAAGATCTGGGGGACAGGAGTCTCTATTCCGGCACGCTGCCGGAACGGGGAAGTGCCCCCGGAAGGCTTCTCCATCGACACCGCTGCCATCTCCACCGCCATCTTCATCACCGCTGCTGCTCCCATGAGGAGGGAGTAGTTCTCCATCGAGGCTCGGGGCTGTACCGGTAGCTATGTGGTTAATCTCTCTCCATGTACTTCAATACAATGATCTCATGAGCTGCTTTACATGATTGAGATTCATATGAGTTTTGTATCACAATTCATCTATGTGCTACTCTAGTGATGTTATTAAAGTAGTTCTATTCCTCCCGCACGTGTGTAAAGGTGACTAGTGTGTGCACCGTGTGGTTCTTGTCGTAGGCTATGATCATGATCTCTTGTAGATTGTGGAGTTAATTATCATTATGATGGTATTGATGTGATCTATCTGGTTATATTGATCTATCTTACACTATAAGGTTACTTAAACATGAGCATTATTGTGGAGCTTGTTAACTCCGGCATTGAGGGTTCGTGTAATCCTACGCAATGTGTTCATCATCCAACAAAAGTGTAGAGTATGCATTTATCTATTCTGTTATGTGATCAATGTTGAGAGTGTCCACTAGTGAAAGTGTAATCCCTAGGCCTTGTTCCTAAATATCGCTATCGCTGCTTGTTTACCGTTTCATCGTGTTACTACTCGCTGCAATACCACCACCATCAACTACACACCCGCAAGCTATTTTCTCGGCACCGTTGCTACTGCTCATATATATTCATACCACCTCGTATTTCACTATCTCTTCGCCGAACTAGTGCACCTATTTGGTGTGTTGGGGACACAAGAGACTTCTTGCTTTGTGGTTGCAGTGGTTGCATGAGAGGGATATCTTTGACCTCTTCCTCCCCGAGTTCGATAAACCTTGGGTGATCCACTTAAGGGAAAACTTGCTGCTGTTCTACAAACCTCTCGCTCTTGGAGGCCCAACACCGTCTACAGGAAAGGAGGGGAAAGTAGACATCAAGCACTTTTCCGGCGCCGTTGCCGGGGAGGAAAGGTAAAAGGCACTCATACTCCGGTTCCAGGTAAAGTACTTTTCTGGCGCCATTGTGTTTGTGCTCGAAGCTATTTCCTTTAGATCCTGCAATTGCAACTTTTTGTTTCTTGTTTACACTAGTTAGGCATAATGGAAAACATCTCGTGAGCTCTTTGTACTATTTCCTGAGTCAAGACATGAATGGTTTAATGCGAAAATTAAAAAACCCATGGAACATGTTAGCATGAATACTTTGAACACCATTGTTGCTAATGATATGGAAAATTCTAAGCTTGGAGAAGCTGGCTTTGATGAGCATGATATTTTTAGTCCCCCAAGCATTGAGGAGAAAATTTTCTTTGATGATACTTTGCCTCCTATTTATGATGATTATAATGATAGTGGTCTTTTGGTGCCACCTACTATGGAGAGTAAATTTTGTTGTGATTATACTATGCCTCCTACACTTGATGAGAATAATAATGATAGCTACTTTGTTGAATTTGCTCCCACTACAACTAATAAAATTGATTATGCCTATGTGGAGAGTAATAATTTTATGCATGAGACTCATGATAAGAATGCTTTATGTGATAGTTATATTGTTGAGTTTGCTAATGTTGCTACTGAAAGTTATTATGAGAGAGGAAAATATGGTTGTAGAAATTTTCATGTTACTAAAACACCTCTCTATGTGCTGAAATTTTTGAAGCTACACTTGTTTTATCTTCCTATGCTTGTTACTTTGCTCTTCATGAACTTGTTTATTTACAAGATTCCTATGCATAGGAAGCATGTTAGACTTAAATGTGTTTTGTATTTGCCTCTTGATGCTCTCTTTTGCTTCAAATACTATTTCTTGCGAGTGCATCATTAAAACTGCTGAGCCCATCTTAATGGCTATAAAGAAAAGAACTTCTTGGGAGATAACCCATGTGTTATTTTGCTACAGTACTTTGTTTTATATTTGTGTCTTGGAAGTTGTTTACTACTGTAGCAACCTCTCCTTATCTTAGTTTTGTGTTTTGTTGTGCCAAGTAAAGCCGTTGATAGAAAAGTAAGTACTAGATTTGGATTACTGCACAGTTCCAGATTTCTTTGCTGTCACGAATCTGGGTCCACCTCCCTGTAGGTAGCTCAGAAAATTAAGCCAATTTACGTGCATGATCCTCAGATATGTACGCAACTTTCATTCAATTTGAGCATTTTAATTTGAGCAAGTCTGGTGCCATTTTAAAATTCGTCAATACGAACTGTTCTGTTTTGACAGATTCTGCCTTTTATTTCGCATTGCCTCTTTTGCTATGTTGGATGAATTTCTTTGATCCACTAATGTCCAGTAGCATTATGCAATGTCCAGAAGTGTTAAGAATGATTGTGTCACCTCTGAATATGTTAATTTTTATTGTGCACTAACCCTCTAATGAGTTGTTTCGAGTTTGGTGTGGAGGAAGTTTTCAAGGGTCAAGAAAGGAGGATGATATACTATGATCAAGAAGAGTGAAAGCTCTAAGCTTGGGGATGCCCCGGTGGTTCACCCCTGCATATATCAAGAAGACTCAAGCGTCTAAGCTTGGGGATGCCCAAGGCATCCCCTTCTTCATCGACAAATTATCAGGTTCCTTCTCTTGAAACTATATTTTTATTCGGTCACATCTTATGTGCTTTACTTGGAGCGTCTGTATGCTTTTGTTTTTGTTTGTGTTTGAATAAATTGGATTACATCATGCTTGTGTGGGAGAGAGACATGCTCCGCTGTTGCATATGAACACATGTGTTCTTAGCTTTTAGTATTCATGGCGAAGTTTCTTCTTCGTTAAATTGTTATATGGTTGGAATTGGAAAATGATACATGTAGTAATTGCTATAAATGTCTTGGGTAATGTGATACTTGGCAATTGTTGTGCTCATGTTTAAGCTCTTGCATCATATACTTTGCACCCATTAATGAAGAAATACATAGAGCAGGCTAAAATTTGGTTTGCATATTTGGTTTCTCTAAGGTCTAGATAATTTCTAGTATTGAGTTTGAACAACAAGGAAGACGGTGTAGAGTCTTATAATGTTTACAATATGTCTTTTATGTGAGTTTTGCTGCACCGGTTCATCCTTGTGTTTGTTTCAAATAACCTTGCTAGCCTAAACCTTGTATCGAGAGGGAATACTTCTCATGCATCCAAAATACTTGAGCCAACCACTATGCCATTTGTGTCCACCATACCTACCTACTACATGGTATTTTCCGCCATTCCAAAGTATATTGCTTGAGTGCTACCTTTAAAATTCCATCATTCACCTTTGCAATATATAGCTCATGGGACAAATAGCTTAAAAACTATTGTGGTATTGAATATGTAATTATGCACTTTATCTCTTATTAAGTTGCTTGTTGTGCGATAACCATGTTTACTGGGGACGCCATCAACTACTCTTTGTTGAATATCATGTGAGTTGCTATGCATGTTCGTCTTGTCTGAAGTAAGAGAGATCTACCACCTTATGGTTAAGCATGCATATGTTAGAGAAGAACATTGGGCCGCTAACTAAAGCCATGATCCATGGTGGAAGTTTCAGTTTTGGACATATATCCTCAATCTCAAATGAGAAAATTATTAATTGTTGTTACATGCTTATGCATAAAAGAGGAGTCCATTATCTGTTGTCTATGTTGTCCCGGTATGGATGTCTAAGTTGAAGAATAATCAATAGCGAGAAATCCAATGCGAGCTTTCTCCTTAGACCTTTGTACAGAGCGGCATAGAGGTACCCCTTTGTGACACTTGGTAAAAACAAGTGCATTGTGATGATCCGGTAGTCCAAGCTAATTAGGACAAGGTGCGGGCACTATTAGTACACTATGCATGAGGCTTGCAACTTATAAGATATAATTTACATGATGCATATGCTTTATTACTACCGTTGACAAAATTGTTTCATGTTTTCAAAATCAAAGCTCTAGCACAAATATAGCAATCGATGCTTTTCCTCTATGGAGGATCATTCTTTTACTTTCAATGTTGAGTCAGTTCACCTATCTCTCTCCACCTCAAGAAGCAAACATTTGTGTGAATCGTGCATTGATTCTTACATACTTGCTTATTGCATTTGTTATATTGCTTTGCATTGACAACTATCCATGAGATATACATGTTACAAGTTGAAAGCAACCGCTGAAACTTAATCTTCCATTGTGTTGCTTCAATGTCTCTACTATGAATTTATTGCTTTATGAGTAACTCTTATGCAAGACTTATTGATGCTTGTCTCGAAAGTACTATTCATGAAAAGTCTTTGCTATATGATTCAATTGTTTACTCATTGCATTTACATTGTTTCGAATCGCTGCATTCATCTCATATGCTTTACAATGGTATGATTAAGATTATGTTGGTAGCATGTCACCTCGGAAATTATCTTTTATCGTTTACCTACTCGAGGACGAGTAGGAACTAAGCTTGGGGATGCTGATACGTCTCCAACGTATCTATAATTTCCGATGTTCCATGCTTGTTTTATGACAATACCAACATGTTTTGTTCACACTTTATGTCATATTCGTGCATTTTCTGGAACTAACCTATTAACAAGATGCCGAAGTGCCAGTTCTGTTTTACTGCTGTTTTTGGTTTCAGAAATCCTAGTAACGAAATATTCTCGGAATCGGACGAAATCAACGCCCAGGTTCCTATTTTTCCCGGAACCATCCAGAACACACCAGAGAGGTCAGAGGGGGGCCACAGGCCCACCAAACTATAGGCTGGCGCGGCCAGAGGGGGGGCCGCGCCGCCCTATAGTGTGGCCCCCCGTCGGCCCTCCTGCGCCGCCTCTTCGCCTATATAAAGCCCTCGGATCAGAAACCCCGATGCGTTCGACGAAACCCACGGAAACCTTCCGGAGCCGCCGCCATCGCGAGGCCAAGATCCGGGGACGGGAGTCTCCGTTCCGGCACGCTGCCGGAACGGGGAAGTGCCCCCGGAAGGCTTCTCCATCGACACCGCTGCCATCTCCACCGCCATCTTCATCACCGCTGCTGCTCCCATGAGGAGGGAGTAGTTCTCCATCGAGGCTCGGGGCTGTACCGGTAGCTATGTGGTTAATCTCTCTCCATGTACTTCAATACAATGATCTCATGAGCTGCTTTACATGATTGAGATTCATATGAGTTTTGTATCACAATTCATCTATGTGCTACTCTAGTGATGTTATTAAAGTAGTTCTATTCCTCCTGCACGTGTGTAAAGGTGACTAGTGTGTGCACCGTGTGGTTCTTGTCGTAGGCTATGATCATGATCTCTTGTAGATTGTGGAGTTAATTATCATTATGATGGTATTGATGTGATCTATCTGGTTATATTGATCTATCTTACACTATAAGGTTACTTAAACATGAGCATTATTGTGGAGCTTGTTAACTCCGGCATTGAGGGTTCGTGTAATCCTACGCAATGTGTTCATCATCCAACAAAAGTGTAGAGTATGCATTTATCTATTCTGTTATGTGATCAATGTTGAGAGTGTCCACTAGTGAAAGTGTAATCCCTAGGCCTTGTTCCTAAATATCGCTATCGCTGCTTGTTTACTTGTTTCTATCGTGTTACTACTGCTGCAATACCACCACCATCAACTACACACCCGCAAGCTATTTTCTGGCACCGTTGCTACTGCTCATATATATTCATACCACCTGTATTTCACTATCTCTTCGCCGAACTAGTGCACCTATTTGGTGTGTTGGGGACAAAAGAGACTTCTTGCTTTGTGGTTGCAGGGTTGCATGAGAGGGATATCTTTGACCTCTTCCTCCCCGAGTTCGATAAACCTTGGGTGATCCACTTAAGGGAAAACTTGCTGCTGTTCTACAAACCTCTGCTCTTGGAGGCCCAACACTGTCTACAGGAAAGGAGGGGGAAAGTAGACATCAGAAACATATGTATTTTGCAATTCATTTGCGTCTTAACGCATCATTCATTTTCTAAATGAGTCGGCATTAAATATGTTTGGTCTTTCGGTGGAACCTTAATTCCACGGTCTGAAATATGTCACTAATATTGTCACACACAATATTGCTTCAAAGTTCTGACACTATCAGAACTACATCAAGTTCTCAAAGAACCTCTTGACTTAACATCCTCAGTCATTGTCAAAACAATGACATACTCTGCCTTCATTTATAGAATCCATCACAATATCTAGAATTCATCTAAATCTAGCATAGACAACTTCTAGCTCATTGTGCTACCTTTTAAAACAACACTTAGCCTAATTTGAGATTGAAATTTTTATATGTGACAAAACCAATATCGGTGCAACATCTTACAGCGATTTGTTTGTCATTTCTCCATACAAAACTTTATATATCCTTGGTTCTTCTTAAGTACTCAAGAATATTCTTACTGTTTTTCAATAATCATCACATGAATCATTCTGGTACAAGCTCATAACATTTTAGAGCATAGGTCATCTGATTTTGTACATATTATTCGTGATCTAAAATCACTCATGTGTGTTTACTCATTTAGTGTCAGATACACTCAAGTCTTGTTTAAACCTTCACATAACAAGAACATTTTCTTAATATTTCTATATTGAACTACTTCAATATCCATTTTATGTACTTTGACTTAAACTTATTATGTGTTTCAATCTATCTTCATAGATCTTGACACTAATTTTGTTTTAGTCCATATCCTTTCATTGAAGTTAATTTCTCAATGAAACCTTTTAATCAAGTATATAATTACATCATTTATAACCAACTATATGTCATCTACATAAGTATTATAAATATGTCTCAGCGCTCCACTTAATTTCTTGCAAATGCAAGCCTCTTCATCGTTTCTGATGAAATAAAAAACTCTTTGACTATTTCATCTGGTGAAGATTCCAACTCCGTGATACTCACTTCATCCAATTGAAGTTCGTATACCTATCTAGTATTCCACGGACTAGCAAAACAATTGGTTGTATCTTGTATACACCTTTAATACATACTTCGTTAAGTAATGTATTTTGCCATCCTACTAGCATATCTCATAAAAGAAATATGTAGCGATTACTAGAATAATCCACATAGACTATAAGCATTGCTACGGAAGATCTAATCTTATCGTAGTCAACTCTTTGAACTTTGTCGGAAACAACTTTTCGACAAGTCGAGCTTCTTCAAGGATATTCCATCCAAGTCCATCAATTTTATAGATCCATTTACTTTCAAAAATTATTCATCTATCTTGGATTTCATGGCGTATAGCCATTTTAATGGAGTCAGGGCCCATCATAACTTCTTTGTTTGTAGTTGATCTATCATTGTTCAAAAAACAATCCTTTGTCCACAAATCATTTATTTGATCACAAAGTAAATCATACCTACAAGGTTCAATATGTACTTCGATCTCCATGGCTAAAACACTTTGTAATCATGGGAGCCATGATCGTCGTGGCCGCTTCCGGAACCAATTCTGATGCTGCGCTACTCTGATCATTATGCTCAGGTTCATAAACCTTATCAAGTTCTATTGTCCTCCCACTCAAATACTTCGCTAGAAAACAATTTCTTGGAAATAAGCAAGTAACATTAACAAACACTTTTGTCTTTTACTTAATAGTGGAAAGAATTCCCAATCAATTCTTTGGGATACTCAACAAAGACATTCATCCGATTTTGGTTGTAAACTCTTAGACCAAAATTTAAAGAAAAGACTATTAGGGTTTATACCCATGCCATAACTTGTATGGTGTCATTTCAACGGATCATGATGATGCTCTTATTTAGTGTAAAAACGGTAGTCTCTAAAGTATAATCCACAAAAATATAATGGCATCAATATTTTATCTCATCATTGACCCAACAAGTTTTTGATACATCTCTCGGATACTCCATCATCACTATGATACTCCAAGAAACGTGAGTTGTAGAACAATTTCATAACTCTCTTAGATGTTCGCTAAAACTAGTAATTCAAATATTTCCACTATGATCCAATCATTGATATTTATCTTTTCTATTATGATGATTTCCACTTCATGCTGAAATTTATTTGAATCCATTCAAATGTTTCAAACTTCTTCCTTATTGAATATATCCACATATATATACTCAATTCATTGTTTTGAAGTTTTCATGAAGTAGAAGAATCTCCTGCACACAACTATGCCCAGTGAACCATATACATCATCATGTATGTTTCCACTAAGTTAGTTGTCCGTTCAAATCTTGGCCTATGAACGGTACTTCAGTCATTCTTTTTCGAAGAGATTTGCAAGCGCCAAATGATTCAAAAATCAAATGACTCCAATAATCCATTTGCATGGAGTTTCTTCATGCGTTCCTTTCTAACATGACCTAAATGGCGGTTCCACAAATAAGTGGAATTCAAATCATTTTCCTTATGGCATTTTAGCGTCAGTGTTTATGTATGTGTGTTTTACCATTAAGATTTATAATAACTTATCCATCGTACAAGGAGTAATGTCATAATTTGAACAACTCATTGTTTTCATTTGACCAAAGCAAAATAACAATTATTAAGTTCTTTATTATAACTTCTAAGGGCTAGGTAGAATGCCAACGATAAACATAACAACACTTTATTATGTTCCAGACGTGCATTATTACCATATTCTTTATCAGTCACTTAGGCCATTGTATTCTTGTATTGCGTTGTTTTGTATGACACTTCATACCAACCAATATGGTACTAATACCCAAGAATTTCATTGTGTGACCTAACTAGGAATACAACCATAACATGTATATCATTTATATACACCTGAGCTAGACTTTCTAGTCTTTTCTTTCTTTCTGCCAATAATCTTTTATAGTTTATCTTTTAGCTTTCCTCATTATTCAGAAAAACATTTCATCTTTAATAACTTCTAAGTTTGTTGGTCAAATACCAATAACCTTGAGGTTCTTACTTTGAAGTTGATCATCATATGACAAGTGTTCTAGATTTCACTATTAGTAACTTTGTAATATGATGAATAATTTCACTCATAATTTTATCCATCAATTCATGACGACTTTCCGAGACCATGTATGTACATGCTAGGCTCATAAAGTTTAACCTTAGTATTCACATGTGCAAATCTGGCTTGCACCCGTTGTATGCACACGTAGAATCTATAACACCCGATCATCACGTGATGCTTCGAAACGACGAGTCTTAGCAACGGTGCATACTAAGGACGATCACTTCATGGATATGCGAATATCGTTAATGCCCAATAGTTGGAGGATTGGGACGCCTTGCGTCTTCAACCTTCGTACATTCCCATAAAACTTATGAGTTTATGTAGTCTCACCAAATTATATTCTATCATCTTGCAATAAGATCTTAGATATCACATATATCTCATACCTTGATTATTTCTGAAAACTAAATTTTCAGCTCCTTACTTTTTAAACAGATTTGAACTTCAAGTTTCACGGAGACAAGATGACTTTAGGTACTAATTGAAACCATAGCTCTTTGAATCAACAATGTGAGGTTTACTAAAAGTTTTGCAAATAGGACTTAATCATTTCTTGATTCTTTAACAATACGGTACCAGTCCGTAAAGTTTCTTATCAGACTTAACAGTATTTCTATCTCAATTACAAGACTAGTGAATGGTAGAAAACGGATGCCAATACTACAAAATTAATTCAAAATACTACTCAGACTATGTTCATGATAATTAGTTCACGTTTTAATCTAATTAATAATGTACTCCCACTTAATACAACATCCCTCATAGTTGTTAAGTGGTACACGATCCACATCAACTACACCAAAACCGATCATCACGTGAGATGATGTAGCTTCAATGGTGAACATCAACATGTTGATCATATCATCCATATGACTCGTGTTCAACCTTTCGGTTTCCGTTGTCCCGAGGCCATGTCCGTACATGCTAGGCTCGTCAAGCAAACCCAAGTATTCTGCGTGTGCAACATGGCTTACACCCGTTGTATGTGAACGTTGAGTCTATCACATCCGATCATCACGAGATGCTTCGAAACGACGAACTATATCAACGGTGCATACGAGGGAGAACACTTTATTATCTTGATATTAATGTGAGGGATCATCTTATAATGCTACCATCGCGTTCTAAGAAAAATAAGATGCATAAAGGATTAACATCACATGCAATTCATATGTGATATGATATGGCCCTTTAGTCTTTGCGCCTTCGATCTTCATCTCCAAAGCACGGACATGATCTCCATCATCAACGGGCATGATCTCCATCATCGTCGGCGTAGCGTCAAGGTCCATGGCACCGTCTTCATGGTTGTTCACCTCATGTAGCAACTATTACAACTACTTTGAAATACTACTCAACATGAAATTTAAAGACAGCCATAAGGCTCCTGCCGGTTGCCACAACACAATAATGATCATCTCATACATATTCATCATCACATCATGGCCATATCACATCACCAAACCCTGCAAAAACAAGTTAGACGTCTCTAATTTGGTTTGCATATTTTACGTGGTTTAGGGTTTTCGAGTAAGATCCAATCTACCTACCAACATGAACCACAACGGTGATACTAGTGTTGTCAATAGAAAGAGTAAATTGAATCTTCACTATGGTGGGAGAGACGAGACACCCGCAAAGCCACTTATGCAATACAAGTTGCATGTCGAACGTGGAGCAAGTCTCATGAACGCGGTCATGTAAAGTTAGCCCGAGCCGCTTCATCCCATCATGCCACAAAGATGCAAAGTACTCGAACTAAAGACACAAAGCATCAACGCCCACAAAACTATTGTGTTCTACTCGTGCAACCATCTATGCATAGACACGGCTCTGATACCACTGATGGGATTCGTAGCATAGAAAACAAAAAATTTCCTACCGCGAGAACGCAATCCAAGCCAAGATGCAATCTAGAAGATGGGAGCAATGAGGGGATGAACGAGACTAACCCTTGAAGATTTCCAAAGCCTACAAGAGGAGGCTCTCGTTGCTGCGGTAGACGATCACTTTCCGATTTCAAAGCGCGTAGAAGATCTTGACGGTGCCACAATCGGGCAGCACCTCCGTACTCGGTCACACGTTCGGTGTTCATGAAGACGACGTCCTTCTCCCCGTTCCAGCGGGCAGCGGAAGTAGTAGATTCTCCTCGGAATCCCGGCAGCACGACGACATGGTGGCGGTGGTGGTGGAGAACTCCGGCAGGGCTTCGCCTATGCGCTGCGGGAGTTGTATGTGGAGGAGGAGGCTAGGGTTTGGGGAGAGGGGCTATGGGCGCCAGCCTCAAGGGGCAGGGGTGGTGCGGCCAAGCCATGGGCAGCCCCTCCCTCTCCTCTTCATTATATAGGTGGAACCCCAAGGGTTTGCCCAAAGTCTTCGAATAAGACCCCAACAGAAAAACTGCCTTATGGACGAAACCTAGAGGGACAGGGACTCTCCCCTTCCCTCTTTTCTTGGCCGGCCAAGGAGGTGGAGTCCACCATGGACTCCACCCTCCCACTTGGTTGGCTGGTTAGGGTTTGTGGAATCCCTCCGGGACTCCTCTTTCCATAGTGATTTATTCCGGATAATTCTAGAAACCACCTTCCATAAATTCACCGGATCATTTCCAAACTTGGAAAGTGACTTCCTATATATGAATCTTATTCTCCGGACCATTCCGGAACTCCTCGTGATGTCCTGGATCCCATCCGAGACTCTGAACAAAACTTCGAACTCCATTCCATATACCATATCTACTTAAACGATAACAAACCTTAAGTGTGTCACCCTACGGTTCGCGAACTATGCAGACATGGTTGAGACCTCTCTCTGACCAATAACCAATAGCAGGATCTGGAGATCCATAATGGCTCCCACATATTCAACGATGACTTAGTGATCGATTGAACCATTCACATACGATACCGATTCCCTTTGTCACGCGATATTCTACTTGTCCGAAGTTTGATCATCGGTATCTCTATACCTCGTTCAACCTTGTCTTATGACAAGTAATCTTTACTCGTACCGTGGTATGTGGTCTCTTATGAACCTTTCATATTCTTGCAAGCTAATTAGACGACATTCCACCGAGAGGGCCCAGAGTATATCTATCCGTCATCGGGATGGACAAATCCCACTGTTGATGCATATGCCTCAACTCATACTTTCTGAATACTTAATCCCACCTTTATAACCACCCATTTACGCAGTGGCGTTTGATGTAATCAAAGTACCTTTCCGGTATAAGTGATTTACATGATCTCATGGTCGAAAGGACTAGGTAACTATGTATCGAAAGCTTATAGCAAATAACTTAATGACGTAATCTTATGCTACGCTTAATTGGGTGTGTCCATTACATCATTCACATAATGAAATAACCTTGTTATTAATAACATCCAATGTTCATGATCATGAAACTATGATCATCTATTAATCAACAAGCTAGTTTATACAAGAGGCTTACTAGGGACTCCTTGTTGTTCACATAACACACATGTATCAATATTTCGGTTAATACAATTATAGCATGGTATGTAAACATTATCATAAACACAAAGATATATATAAGAATAACCATTTTATTATTGCCTCTTGGGCATATCTCCAACAAAAAGATCCAGTGACAGAAGTAGTAACCGCAGGAGAACTGGCAGATGAAGTGTCAGCAGGAGGAACGCGAAGCCAGTCTAACTCCCAGAGCCCCGGGGGCTCAAGGCTGCGAGCGCCAGCTGCAACCAGGGCATTTGTACGGCGATCCTGAACAACACAAGAATCAACGTCAAGAATGACGCGACAACCAGAATCAGTAAGCTGACTAGCAGGAAACAGGTTCATCTTAAGACTAGGAACATGAGAAACATCAGGAACGGAGAAAGAGGAAGTAAAAAGGGTGCCTCGACTGGAAACAGGAAGAGAGGTAGCATCAGCCGTGATAACACGGACAAGAGAAACAAGAGAGCGAAGAGCAGAAAGAATAGAAGGCGTGGAAGTCATATGAAAAGAAGCTTCAGAATCCAGATACCACGGGGATGACGTACCTGACTGTGTAGAAGGTGGTGGTCGCGTGGTGCCAGAAGAGCTAGGCACAGAACCAGCAGTACCCGACGAGGAAGAGACTATAGCAGCGAGCAGACCACAGAGAATGTCCTGACCAGATAGCGCAACAGCAGAAGATCCTGAAGAACCAACCTGCCTACAAGCATGATACCGCTAACGTAAGCTGGGATCCCTCTTCCAGTAGCTAGAGACATCGTGGCCAGACCTGCCACAGTAGGCGCAGGGAGGTGCTGTAATACCACGAGGCTGCTGAGGCTGACTCTAGCCCTGGACCGGAGGAGTAGAGAGTATCGACGGTACTGGAGACCGCAACGAAGCCGGCGGCATAGGAGGACCACGAGCAGACGGCACAGGAGGGCCACGAGCAGCAAGTACAGAGGGAACCTCAAGAAGACCAGCACCACGAAGACGAGTCTCCTCAGCACGAAGCTCAACCAGTACCTCAGAGAGCGGAACACGACCACGGGCAAGCAGCTGTGCACGACACGGCTCAAACTCCTTGCGGAGCCACGACAAGAATTCAAAAACACGCTGAAACTCCAAATCCGCGCGCACAGTCAGACATCAGGGACATGTGGCACACACAGCTGTACGAAGAGAATCAAGCTGACGCCAAATAGCAGCACTATGAGTGTAGAACTCATCAATAGTAGAATCACCCTACTGAAGGGCATGCTCCTGGCGGACCACGGACAGGTAAAGAGCATCCCCAGACGGCTGATAGCGCTGACAAAGAAAAGCCCACCGAGCGCAGCGCAGTGGGAAGACCCATGAACTCAGCAAGCATACCGAGGCGAGAACACCGGAGGTGAGAACAGCAGCAGCACGAGCATCCTCATCTATCCACTGAGTCTAGTCAGTCAGATCAAGCCGGTATGTCGCAACGGCAGTAGAGTGGTCCTGAACCTTCCGGTCATACTCAGCCAGAGCAGTATCATCAGCACTCTTGGCTGCATCCTTGTCCGCCTGAGTAGCATCGGGGGCAAGGGCAACGGGCGTCGGTACAATAGGCACCGTAGGAGCAACGGGGTGCGGCGGACAGGAGACCTCGCCAGAAAGCATACCCCAAAGACGAAGACCGCGCATGTGGACACGCATGAAGGCATCGAAATCATGATAATTCGCGCCATCAAAAATCACCAGACAACGAGGAATCGCAACATAGACTGACGTGGAAGACATATCTCTCTCTCTTTTCAGATCATATCACGCACGCGACGGGAGGACACAGACCACGCGCGCGGCGAGACTGGGGGAAGACAGCCAGGAAGCGGCCGGGGCAAAATCGACCGGGGCGGGCGGCCGGTTGGTAGCAGGCGGGCGACGGGGCGACGGCGGGCCGGGGCTCCGAACTGGTGGAAAGGGCTAGGGAATCTACTTATACACTTCAACACCCCCTCTCGCGTGTGACGGGAAGACGAGAAGACAAGTCAACACGTGTAGAGTCAGAGGCAAAGAGGCAGCGGCGGCAGCCGGGCGCGGCGGCACAGGGCCAGGGCGGGCGGCGGCTGCGGCTGCGAGAAGAGGGGGGTTTTAGAATAAATTGTGAAAGCCAGGACTCGAACTCGAGACCCTGATACCATGTTAGAGCAATATGCTTGTTGTATTACCAAGGGGCCAAATACCACAATATGTAGTACATGTACAGGTGCAAATATGCAGGAAACCCCCTAACATATGGGGAAACTAGAATATACGGATATATACTCTAACAAAGTTAAGTCTCGGTTGATTGAGCGTTAGACACACCCTTATTTTTAGTCAAAATCCTACCTCACTGAAAATCTTAATTTTCAGGGGCAGTTAAGTAATTAGTTATTTCCAATTTTCCATGTTATACCATTTTGGTTATTTTCGGGAATCATGTTAGTACAATATTTGCATAGGTACCGTATGCCAGTGGTGCAAAATAATCAATAGTTCAATACTAGTACGTACACCTCTAAAAGATAAGGCAAGTCATTACTACTGCGCGTTGGTTAAAACAGCTCGATATTGTTTTGGAAATTAGTTATTACCTGCAATGCATATGGTTATCTACACGCGCGCGTTCAAACATGTACAGCCAGGATACGTACGAGGAAATCTAGGCACGCGGTTTGTGATGAATGATTCCATATATCCCTTCTGTTATGGACGACAAATACTCCAACACCTAAGGAACATATATACCTTGCAAAGCCTGCCCTTTGCGAGGTACGGTGGTGGTCTTAGACTCTTAGCCTCTCGATGGAGCGGCGTCCCGACGAGAACGGCGACGTCGTCCTTGAGATCAACTCTTCGGCCGGCGCCAGTGAGGACCATCCGCAGGGCGGCCTTACCGGAGAGCAAGAAAAGAATGGCGACACGAACGGCGCCGACGCCGGCGCCGCGCGTGGTCGGTCGATGAGCTTCAGCCAGGCCTACAAGATGCGGCACCGGACTCCTCAGGCACGTCGTTTGTGTGTATGCTTGTGAAATAATAATGGTACATATTAATTATGGAGCAGATCTTGACAAGATTTTGCAAGCTGGATATGCAGGTTTTCACGGCGTGGCAGACGGCGGTGCTCAGCTTCCAGTCCCTGGGCATCGTCTACGGCGACCTGGGCACGTCGCCGCTCTACGTCTTCCCGTCCGTCGTCCTCCCCGGCGCCGACGAGCGCGACTTCCTCGGCATCCTCAGCATCATCCTCTGGACGCTCACCCTCATGAGCCTCGTCAAGTACGTGCTCGTCGTCCTCCGCGCCGACGACCACGGCGAGGGCGGCACCTTCGCCATCTACTCGCTCCTGCGGCAGCACGTCAACTTCAAGGGCAGCATGCCGGTGCAGCTCACGCGGCTGCCGTCAGATCTCCACCTCAGGTTCCACAGCAAGAAGAAGAGAGAGCCGTCATGGATGCAGAGGCTCCTGGAGCGCAGCACGACGCTGCAATCGTGCGTCACCTACACCGTCCTTCTCGGCACCTGCATGATCATGGGCGACGGCGCCCTAACTCCGGCAATCTCAGGTACGTGCACAATCTTTTTTTCTTTCGCCTGATTTATTTTCCTTCAGGTTGCTGATTTTATTTTTGTCTCTCTTTTTGTCCAGTTCTCTCGGCTGTTCAAGGAATACAGTCAAGATCGCCAAAGATCGAACAAAGTGGGAAGATTCAGTTACTAGACTTTGTAGTTGCTGACTTGCTGTTTATCTTTGACAGTTTGACTCATGTCTGACGTTGGATTCTTGTTTGGTTGCAACTTGCAGAGCATGTGGTGATGCTGACGGTGGTGATCCTGCTGCTCCTCTTCCTTTTCCAGCAGCTGGGCACGAGCAGGGTCAGCTTCTCCTTCTCCCCCATCATGCTCGTCTGGTTCGCATCCATCTCCATGATCGGGCTCTACAACATCATCAAGTACTACCCGCCGGTTCTCAAGGCCGCATCACCGCATTACATCTACTACTACTTCGCCCGGAACGGGGCCGCCGGATGGGAGCAACTCGGAGCCATCATCCTCTGCATAACCGGTAAACACATGTTCTGAAATTCGAATCATCAAATCTGAAGAAAAACATAGAATGATTATCAAATCTGAAGTTCAGACTAAATATTGTACTGAATCTGAAGGTATGTTGTGACCAATTAATCAGGTGCTGAAGCCATGTTTGCTGACTTGGGTCACTTCAACAAGACATCGATTCAGGTAAACTGTATAGCCCTGGGTGCAAATTAAATGGTACCATTGTATAGTTTCCTTTGTAGTTTGTTCATTGCAATCTTCTTTTTGCAGGCGGCGTTCTCGACAGTGGTGTACCCATCCCTGATCCTCGCGTACTCCGGCCAAGCGGCGTACCTGATCAAGAACCCGGCCGACCTAAGCACAGCCTTCTACAGCAGCATCCCGGGCCCCCTTTTCTGGCCGATGTTCGTGGTCTCAACCCTCGCTGCCATCGTCGCCAGCCAGTCGCTCATCTCCGCCAGCTTCTCCATCATCCGGCAGTCGATCAACCTCGGTTGTTTCCCGCGCGCCACCGTGCGGCACACCTCCGACAAGTACGAGGGCCAGGTGTACTGCCCCGAGGTGAACTACCTCCTCATGGTCCTCTGCATCCTGATCACCGTCGGCTTCCAAGGCGGGCCGGAGATCGGCCACGCCTTCGGGGTCGCGGTGATCTGGGTGATGCTGATCACCACGGCGCTGATGACGGTGGTCATGGTGGTGATCTGGAAGGTGCACGCCCTGTATGCCGCCGCGTTCTTCGCGGTCTACCTGGTCATCGAGGGCGTGTACATGAGCTCGCTGATGAACAAGATGGCGCAGGGCGGGTGGGTGCCGTTCGCCATCACCGCATTCTTCCTTGTGATCACGCTGTCCTGGACCTATGGCCGGAAGAAGAAGAGCGAGTACGAGGCAGGCCACATGATCACCGGTGATGAGCTCGCCGGGATCGTCGCCAGGTCCGCGCGCATGCCCGGGGTGTGCTTCTTCTTCACGGACCTCATGAACGGCGTGCCACCCATCGTGCGCCACTACGCGGAGCACACGGGGTGCCTCCGCGAGCTGCTGGTCTTCGTCACCATCAGGACGCTGCCGGTGACGTCGGTGCTCCCCGAGGAGCGGTTCCTCGTGGCGGCCGTGGACGAGGTGCCCGCTGGGGTGTACAGGTGTGTGGCGCAGTACGGCTACATGGACAAGCAGGACATGGAGGGCGACGAGTTCCTGGAGTCCATCGTCGCCGCGCTCAAGGACGTCGCCGGCGGCCCTGGGGAGGCGGCGATGATGGACCGGGCGCGCAGGAAGGGGGTGAGCGTCGTGATCGGGAGGACGATACTGACGGCGAGTGGCGGGAAGCAAGGGTGGTTCAAGCGCTTTATCATCAATCACATGTACAGGTTCCTACAGAAAAACTTCAATTCTGGTGTTGCCACACTGAAGATGGATTACAACAAAACTCTACAGGTCGGAAATCGGTACAAGATAGAGTGAAGAGATCTGTAGCTTGGTTAACAACACCAACTTCAATATATTACGCTACTAGATTGTACTAGTGATTTGGTAGCCAAACTTCTTTCAGGGGCTGCCGGTTCTTTTTATCCATTTCCAACCGACCCGTCTTAATTCAGCTTTGATATTGTACTTTCAGTTTCCTCTCACATCTCAAAGGCTAGTTGTTTTTTTTTACTATTACGGGGATACCTCAGCAAACCTTGTTGCAACCTTTACTCGGAGTTGCTTATTTATATTTAGGCCTGTAGTATAAGGCTGGTGCCAATGCACCGCCCCGCTCTAGCCTCGCCACGTCAGCTTTTTCCTCACTCTCACCCCACTCTCACCCCCTTCTCACCCCACCTTGCCAATGCATGGGCTATAGTGAGAGCTCTCACTTCTCTCTCCTCCACATCAGGTTTTCTCTCTCCTCGACATTAGCTTTTCTTTTTCAGATTACAACATTAATAATAATGCAAGGAAACTATTTTATTGAACTAAAATTGTTACCGATTACATCATAAAAAGAAATTACATAAAAATTTGAAAAAATTACATAAATAGTTGAAAAAATTACATAATCTAGGCATTATGAGCCCACACATGCTCTATCAAATCTTGCTGGAGCTGTGTATACACCGGTGAGTCCCTCATATCGTTGTCCATCTGAATCCTGGCTGCTAGGCTTGGTGGTGCATGGTGGTGTATTGCAGGGCCGACATTGGACTCAACGGTCTCATAGGTGTGCTCCAAATTTGTACCACGCTCATCGTCGATGATCATGTTGTGCAGAATGACACATGCACGCATGATCAACCCAAGAGTACGCCTCGAGTAGGAGCGTCCCGGAACTGCTAGAATGTTGAACCTAGCCTTCCGCACTCCAAAGGCACACTCGACATCTTTGCGCCAAGCTGCTTGAGCAGCAGTGAACATTCGCTGCTTTTCACTTTGTGGAAGAGTAACACCTTTCATGAACACCGGCCAGGAGGGGTAGATGCCGTCGGCAAGGTAGTAACCATAGTTGTACTCGTGTCCATTCACCGTGAAGTTCACTACGGGTGCTTCTCCCCTAAGCACGTCCGTGAACAACGGCGACTGGTTGAGTACATTGAGGTCGTTGTTGGACCCGGCCACTCCAAAAAGGCATGCCGGATCCGGCGATCATACGACGCAACGGCTTCTAAGATTATGGTAGGGTGTTTGATGTCTCCCCTTGTGAATTGACCAGCAAAAGCCACTGGGCAGTTCCTCCACTGCCAATGCATGCAATCGATGCTCCCTAACATGCCCGGAAAGCCACGCTCCTCGGCTTTCGCTAACAGACGCTGAGTATCCTCGACATTTGGTCGACGGCAAAAGTGTTCCCCGTAACAGGCAATGATGCCTTCACAGAATCTATCTAGACAATCTGATGAAGTTTGTCTAGCTAACTTAAGCCACTCATCTATTGTATCTGCAGAGGCTCCATAAGCTAACAGACGCAAAGCCGCAGTACACTTTTGCATGGGAGAAAAACCAGCACGGTTGAGAGCATCATTCCTTTGGGTGAAATACGGAGAGTATTCACCCAATCTATCCACAATGCGCAGGAAAAGGGATCGCTTCATCCGATACCTTCGCCGAAAGAAGCTCGGAGGGTAGTTGCAGTCGTCGGTGAAGTAGTCCTCGAACAGCCGATCGTGGGCACCAAGACGATCACGTCTGATGAACTCTCGGCGGCGTCGCGGCCGTCTTGGCTCCTCCTCCTCGTTCAGCATCTCCTCCTCGTACTCCGCCTGGAATGCAGCGATCAGATCACCCTCTATTCCGTCGCTCGAACTGCTGGACGAAGACATGGCGTTGAGAGGAGTGGAAATTGAGAGTGGAGGAGATGAAATGGGTGTGGAGTGAGTGAAACCATATGGAGGTATTTATAGAGGGGGGGCTGAAATTTTAGGGTTTTTTGAAGTACCAACGGCTACCCCAACGGCTAGCTGAGGTGGACGAATCAGATCGCGCCACCTCAGCCACTACCGCCCCTCTCTCGCCCATCTCTCGCCCGCTACCGCCCGCTTCTCGCCCCACTCCCGCCCGCCTACCGCCCGCTCTCGCCCGCCCTCTCGCCCGCCCCCCTCTCGCCCCAGCCCACCAATGCGTCGCCCCGCCTCACGCCCCGCTCCCGCCTCACTCACGCCGCCAACGCGGGCGGTAGCCGGGCGGCAGCGGGCGCTACCGCCGGGCGACCCAGCCACCGCCTGCCGCTACCGTCCCGCCCCACTAACGCCCGCCTCCCGCCCCGCCACGGGCGCTATCGCCCTCACTGGCGCCCGCGTTGGCACCAGCCTAAGCTCATTACAATTGTACTTGAGGTGTCATTACATTTGTGGAGAAAAATTGGGATTGTCACCTGTCATGCATTCCACAATGTAAAGTTGCCGGATTCACCACCATATTTGTGCAACGAAATGCGAATAATCTTTCTACAGGTCATGCAAATAAGGAAGCTTCATGTAAAAACCATGCAACTAGGATTCGTCACAGCAATTGTGCGGAGGAATATGGATTGGTACTTTTATTAGTCATGCAACTAATGAAGCTTCATGTGAAACTAGGGAATAAATATATGAGGCACTCTAGTTCTTATGCATGCACATCAGTTCAAAGGCATCAAACCACAACCCATTGCACAAGACCAATTAACTTTGATCATGTACAAAAATTCCACCTTCCTCACGTTCAGAATACCAATGATAATCGTGTGTAGATGGGACTTACAACCAAAATGATATCCATGGCTTAGTTTCCTTCGATGTTGAAAGTAAAGCTCCGTCATGTGAAAAGTACTACTCTAGCAAGTGAACTAAGAGAATACTACTCTACTTGCATCACAGCATGGCTATATTCCAAACGGTATTAGGAAAATGGGGCCATATCCAAATTTAGAAGTTTGGCTAGTAAAGTTGAAGGGGGGCAGTACTTTTGAAGTAACTTGAACGTTAATTAGTGCTAAAAGGGAGAAAAAACTAAGTATTTGTTTCTAGCATCAGAATATTTCATCCTTACATTGGAATAGTTTTTCTTCGAAACATCATGATGTTCATCACACCCTCACAGTTGGTCTCAACCCAGTATCTTTCTAAGCTTCATGGAGATGGAATAAATAAATGTTTTGTGCACCTCCTCTAAATTTCAAAAGTGCCTCCACATGGTGCAGCTCCGAGGATCCCAAAGCCACAAATGTTTCCATGCTAGACGACCGAGCTCTTGATGTTTAGACGTTGTTGATATTGCAAGATGGTTGTGGTTGAGAAGCCGGTGCGTGGGGTGGCCGGACAGGAGTCATTATCACCTGCATACTATCCACCAGACTAACTCTATCAAATCCAAGAAGTAAATGTGGTTCCGAGTCTGTAAGTTGTGTTGTGGTCGTGTTTATTCAGGTGTGGGAGCTATATTTCTCACTTGGGTCACTTCTGTTCAAATATTGGGCCTACACTTAGTGACCCATACTAGATTTCAGTTTTTCCTATAAATCTCAAAGCCCACATAGTGGAAGCCTTGTGAGTTTGAGACCAAGTTGGTGGCAGCTCACTAGGGAGTGGCAAGAGGTGAGAAGTTTAGTCCCACATGGAAAGTTGGGAGGAAGTTAGACCACCTTATAAGGTGGATTGTTCCACCACTAGTAAGTGAGTGAGAATAGGAGTGCTACACGCGCGCGCTCCTCCTCCTCCTCGCTCGTCTCGACACGCCGCGCCGCGCCGCGCCGCGCCGCGCTCGTGGTGAGTGGATTGAGCCTCGAGCCGAGACTTTCCTTACTTTTTGCAGCTCAGAAAAACGAACAGAGTCCTAGACGGACGCGTCGCAGTTAGTCGGTTCGGATCGTGGGCTATCTGTAACCGACTCGAAACGTTCGTGCGACGTGGGCGTGGCCCACGTTGCCTAGGGTTTCCCGAGCCTATATAATCTCTTGCCCGGCTACCGCAGAAATATACTGAATACACGAGTTAGGGTTTCCACCTCTCTCTGCTTGCGCCGCCATCGTAGCCTACTCCATCCCGCTCGCCGACGTGCATCGGCGAACGGGGATCAGGTCTCCGGAACCACTCGTCCTTGCGATCCTGTACGGGAGAGGGCGAATTAGGTTTTTGGGAAGCGCTCTGCGCGACTGCTCAAGCTCTTCATCACGGGTCGCCTTCAACACCGTCTACTTCGACCCGTCGTCAACAACGTTGTCATCAACAACGTTACTGCCGCGACATCATCTGCTACACCTCCACCGCCACCTCCACCAGATCGGTACGTGCGACATATCTCGATCTGTTTAGCGATGGATGTTGTACTGTTTGCTCTGCTACTGTTCATGTTAATCACTACATCTAGTATGTTCGAGTTTCACATGTTAGTAGTTACTGTCGTCATGCTTAATATTCTGGAATTAATCATGGAAATTGTGCCTAATTATCCAACAACTTCAACAAGACACCAATCCAGGTACATGATGATGCATCTATGTTCTTTGTAGTTTATTGTGTCATATTACATCACAATTGATTCATATATAAGTGGTTATAATCATGATTTAGACGGATTTTGGGGAAATCCTTGACAAGACAATATGCATATAACAAAGTAAGTTGTGGCTTCATCACAATTCACAACCTTTGTGGAGAGGAATGGGGATTGGTCCTTTTATTATCACATAACTAACAAAGGTTTATGTAAAAAAAAAAGAAGTGCAAATAGGAAATAAACACATGAAGTAGTACTCTTGTTCTTATGCATGCACTGCAGTTCAAAGGCTGCAAACCACGGTCCATTCCACAAGAGCAGTTAATTGTGATTGAGTACATGAATCTGACCTCTTTACTCAACTTCAGAATGTTGACGATATCAAGTGCAGATGGAACTTACACCTCAAATGGTATCCAAGGTTTTAGTTTCATTTGATGTAGATAATAAACTAGCAACATGTGAATAATAATCTAGCAAAGGAGCAAGTGAACTAAGAGAGTAATACATTGGTTGCATCACACAAAGGATTATGCCAAACGGTATAGGAAAATGGGGCCATATCCGAATTTAATTGCTTGATAGTTTTGGTACCATGGGGGAGATATGCAAGACTTTAATTACTTTTGAACAAACCTGAACGTTAGCTATTTTTTGAGGGAAACCTGAACGTTAGCTAGTAATAACTACTATACTAAAGCTGAACAGGTTCCATTTTTCTCAAATTTTTGGATTTTTTTTTGGCCTATGCCATTAGCTGACACGTGTACTTATGTGCATACGTTCGTTTCTGTGTACATTTTTGGGGACACCTGCCCTTTTTTTTTGTTTTTACTCCACCTGGTTTGCTATTTGGTTCTTACTTTTGGGTACCCCTAATATTTCTCACCGTGTCGCTGTTGGGTTGTGGGACCCTGCTGTACCTGTTGAAGCGGTGCGGTCGATGCGCCTATATTTTCTCTCCGCCCTCTTCCTATTTCCCTTGCCGTCTCCGCTCTAGGATTTCTTCACGGGCTGCTGCCCTCCTCTTCCTCCCTGGTCACCGCCGCTGGCCCGTCGATCTCCCGCCGCGTCGTCCGTCCGCGCGCCACGCCTCCAGCCCCCGCGCTGCACAGGCACGCGCCGGCCGCGCGCCCCCAGCCCCCGCGCCGGCCGCCCGCCCCCAGCTCGCGGCCTGCCCCTCCCCGCGCTGTGGCCTGCGCCCGCCGCCGCCCGAGCTCGCCAGCCCTCTCTCCCTCCCAAGGCAGCTGGCGGCATGAAGAAGAAGCCCCTCTCCCTTCTAATTCGGCTGGAGGCTCGGAGGAGGAGCTCGATGCGGCCTTGTTCCTCCCGGGCGGCTTGGGGCATGGAGGAGGAGCTGAACGTCCTCCTTCCCTCCCGAGGCTGCTGGCGGCGCGGAGGTGGAGCTGGACGCCCTCTTCTCCCTCTCGAGGCGATGACGAGTGTATGGCTATTTGAGCCGCCTGGATGTATGTTCTCTGGCCAGGTACGAATTTCCGTTCCTCCTTCCAGCTGTGGAGATTGCCTATCCAGGTCGATTTGTTGTTGTTTTGGGATTGATTTATTGAGTTCATGTGATTTTATGGTCCGTTTATTTTGACCTGCAGGCAGGTTGGGGTGTGGTGGGGACGTGGGGTGTAGGACGTGGAGTCGTGGACGCCAGTCAACACGGCGAGGAGGCGCACGCGTCGACCATCTGGTGGTTTCATGGATGGAGCCAGGATGGTGCTGGTGTTCGGCGCGCTTAATTGGGACCCGCAGGCTCTTTGCGTCGTCGCTGTGGTCAGTCGCCGCCTCCGCGCCGTCACCAAGCGCGTGCTGTAGCGGGAGCTCTGCGTCTCGTGCACGCCGCAGATGGTGTCCGCACCCACGACGTTACTCCGCGCCAGGGCCAGGGCGCGTCGGTGGCAGGTGGCCAGCACTCGCGAAGCTACTCCTGTTCCGCTGCGGCGCGGCAGGCGCCGCCGTCCCGAGCTACTTGGCCCCGTCTCCCTCTTCTCCAAGATGTCCGGACGACCGGACAGAGCTTCCTGTCGCGGCGGTGCGGCGGGGACCTGTTGTACGTGTCGGACCAGTGCGAGCACGCGGCGCCCGGCCCCGGCGACGAAGACGTGGGCGCGTACTGCGGCTTCAGGCTTCCCGCAGGCGGGCATGACTGCTGGGCGGCCGCGCCCCGCTGGAACCCCGCGTGTGTTGCCCCTGCTGTGGCGCGTGCGTGTGGACCGTGACGGCTGCGGGCCTCGCGCCGCGCAGCGCTTGCCGCCGCCTCGACGTTTGAGAGTGGTGCTTCCGTAGGCCTATCTGAGCTTGCCATCCTCCTCTTTGTGTCTGCAATTCTGGTGAAGTTTTAGGCCCTATCTTCTTGAATTTGTCAATGTGTTGTGGATCCATGTTGGTTTGTGGGAGGTCAGTTTTCTTGAATTTGTGATTTCTCAAACTTTGCATCTAAACTGATAATATGCATTACTCATGTTTGATGAAAAAATGACTTCCCAATTTACTACTGTGTGAGTAATAATTCTTAGTATAGACAAGGAAAGCCAGCTTTGCAGTTCTATACAGTAGTGATATATTATACTATCTATTCTTCATGTATCCGATGAACTCAGTTTGCCTGGAAATTATCTTAAGCTAAATGTCTGGACCCAAGCGTCAGCTATAGGTATTTTTTTGTATGCTGACATGGGTAATTGCAGTACATATAGTCATCTGCTTTTACTTATGTTTCCATTACACATTGGCGTACTGATGTGGCTGTGAACTCTTAGCTGTCCAAATGCATGTGCTCCATTTAAGTCAACATCTTTTTGTTATTGAAGGTTCCTAGAGGTTTATGGTAGTTTCTATAGGCAACCATAAAACATTAGTGGGTTGCATTTTCTGCCTACAGCTTTCGTATGTACAATGTTTTCTCCTATCTTCCCAAAGCAATCTTATATTTATTTAAACATCAGATGATGTCAAGTAAGCACAACATGAGTCTTTTCATATTGCAGTATTTTGGCACTTCATGGGATTTTTCTTCTACGGCTCCTGTCTTCACAAACAAATCTTATATCTGTTTTAATTTTAGGTGATGTCAAGTATGCAGAGTATGAGTCTTTTCATAATTTAATAGGAATTCCTTAGATTTATCTTTAAGGATAACCTCTAACTTTTCCTTACACTGTTGGTTTAATTTTCCTTTTGTATTCTGCTGAGAGTTAATTAAGATATGAGACAATATCTAATCATTCATTTCGTGTTCCATTAACTGAAGCTTGATCTCTTCTTCTTAGCTGCAAGCATGCCTTAAAATTCTTTCTGATGTACCGTAAAAACTTCGAGCATCTTGTGCATCAAATCCGTGGTGGCAACAAACAAAGACTACATAATAATAGAGCACACCCTTCTGTACAATTGCGCTTACTTTCCATGTTCCGAGTCATATTTGAAAGAACATGTGAGGGCTACTTTTCTTGCAGATTCCAGAATGTAAATTGGTGGCTGAGATCACTTGCTGATACAATGGCCAGGTACATTGCCTTCAAACCTCTAGCTTTCCTTGGATTGCCAAAAAAAATTCCCTTCCGCTTGAGACACACCTTTTCCTTTTTGTATATTTGTTGTGGAAATTAAGAGGATAGCCATATTTATGTTTAGTTCCTGGCCCACATATCTTCATAACTCTTCTGTAGTCTGTTGGCCTGAACTTTTGGATTACAGGATTCTAAATGTAGTCATCAGCTATACTACATCATGCATTCTTTGTTTTTGGACTATGTTGGTACTTGGTTCGTATTTACAGGCTATATAGTTTAAGTCAAATTCTTATTCTGAGTTTTGAGAAATTGAAGTCCTTTACTCCATGCCCATAGTGATAGTTGGTCCACTTCTTTTTCTCTACAACAGTTGCAGTGCGACTAGCCAAGGTGACTGCCATCAGTGGCAGCTATTTGCTCTGATATGAATGTTATTTCTGTGCACCCCAGGTATATGTATGTTTAGATATGCACTCTATTGGATGGAAACAACTCGGTTGTTTGCTTGCTTCATCTTCTCATATCTAAACAATGTCTCTGTATGCTTTATATGGTTACGTTTCCTTCCCATCTTCTTAACTTTCTAATTTGTTAATAGAAATAATGCATCTACTTTCCAATTTTTCTAAGGAAACTATCAGTAAATACACTCCAGTTCAGTGGCTTGGGACGCCTGAAATTGCATAACCAGGAACATAATTTGAGTGGCTGGACACTGCATAACAATTGCTGACAAAAGTATTTCCATGTACAGTATTAGCTAACAACAACAGATTTGGACTAGGACCTGGGACATTCTCTACAAGAAATATATAAGTATTAGGTTTGTACATTTATAGTCCAAACATTATGCGGAAGCCTGCGCTATACGCAACGCATATGCTGCAAAAATTTAGCTCTTGATTCTTCCCACCTGTTTTTCTAGGCGGACAAGAGTTATATTTATAATATTTATCAGATGGTGTTGGGGGTGGTAAAAAGATTATTATATTTGGAATATTTATTTGATATAGAAAATTTATTCCTATAATAAAGCATAGAGTTAGATGCTTCTCTAAAATATATATTCATTTGTTTTTGTGGCCGCGCCAGGTCTAGAGGAGCCGTATGTGCCAAGCGATGACATCTTATTCAGCGAAGAAGGGAAGGAAAAGCCGAAGGGTCCACCAGGAACTAGCTAGCGCATCTACAAAATAACCCATGTCTGGCGACTGTGCCAGGAGCTCCTCCACTTAAAGAACATGTTGTATTACACGCTCTTGCTCCTCTAGAAGGAGCAAATAATTCATTGTTACCCTTTTATCTGATGACCAAGAATGATAACAGCATGAGTTAATGCCTCAATATCATGGGTTTTGTTACCTCTGTACTGCAATCTGTGATTCTGTCTTCGTCTTCTATTGTATCCATCATTTAGTGGAGTTTATGCTCCATGTATCCTAAGTACGTCTTCTTTCAGATGTTTACGTCTCTTTTTTCAGATGTTTACGTCTCTGTTAATGTCTTAACTGATAGATAGGCTGCGAATTTTCTCATGTGCTATATGTCTTTTTGCGGTTATTTCAACCAACACGAAAATTGTGACTCATCTAGCTAAGTACGCTCGCCACATTTAACAAAACTTATACCATCCTTCAGAACTCTACTAGCCAGCTAAGTATATTCCACCAACACATGAAAATATAACCACATCAAGAAAGGGATTTGTATCTATAACCATGTCAAAAGAAGCAACTACCCAGACGTTCGGCACTGATTTTTTTTTTGCAAACACGCAAAAGCTTTGCGTGTCATTGCATTAGAAGAAAAAGAAGCGGACTACAGCGTTTCCGGCATTCTAGAGGGAATGCGGGTACAAGGCGTGCCAGAATGGTAGGGCGACCATGAGCATGCCGAGAGAGTACAGCGCCCGAAAAAGAGTCTAGAGGCCTATGTCCAAAGGTTGCCAAGCCCTACCACGCCCGATAGCTTCCAAAGCTCCACTTCTTCGGTCATGCGCTTGCAGATACCTCCAGAAGTTTCACCGAGCGCTCGAAGACACGGTTATTCCTCTCCTTCCAGCACTGAATCAGCCACACCGCTCCCACAACCAAAAGCCACAACAACCTGTCAACTTCAGTTTACTGCCATCGTTCGACCAAAAATAAAAAGTCATGCAACATATCTCAACCCAGTAAGCCAGCACCCACGTCACCCCGAAACCTAATAAGAACATCCAGTCTATCACCGCACATTAAATAAGCAACCACAAATGAATACTACTTGTGGTCTCAATTAATTGACATATGTGCAGGAGTAACAACATGCATGTGCGGGCTCCCTCCGCTTCGATTAAATCCTACTAACGAACAACATAAACCACATAATGGGAAAAGAAACCAAGTTCTCAGCTACCTTAGCAGCAAGCTAGGAGGTGGATAGCGCCACCGGTAGGGAGTGTGAAAATAAATGTCGATGCCACAGTTCGAAAGCGCCAAAACTTCGGAGCGGTAGCGGCAATCTGCAGGACGGAAGATGGGCAATACTTGGGTGCTTCCGCAGTGGTGGTCCAGGGCATCGCTGATTCTGCGACACTAGAAGCCTTGGCATGCTGGGAGACTCTTGCACTTGCACGGGATCTGCAACAGGCTAAAGCACATGTGGCGATAGATTGCTTCGAGGTGATCAGAAGCATGAGCAACAAGAATTTGGGCCGGTATAGCTATGTGCTGAAGGAAATCCAAGCAGTTTCGTCAGGCTTCTCATCGGTTCAGTTTGTTCATGAGAAGAGAGTGTCAAATGTGGAAGCTCATAGTCTAGCAAAGAGCTCAGCATTTTTCCAAACTGGTCGTCATGTCTGGCTGATGGATGCACCAGATCACTATTGTATCCCTATGACTATTCCAAAGTAATAAAAGACGGGTATTTTCCCTAAAAAACATAAACCACGTAATTATCATACACTCCGGCGCGGCGTGCCGCCGCGCCTTCTCTTGCTAGTAATATACAAAAGAGGAACTTCATATTTCCATCAACCCTTAGACAATATTTCCTGTCTGGATAAGATTAGTTTTGTTCGATTGCTCCAACCAACACGATGTATATGGTAGCCTCATAGTTGGTATCACCTAGTTAGCTTTCTAATCTTGATTGACATGGTACAAATAACTGTTTGCACACGACCTCTAATTTTCCCAAGTGACTAAACCATGGAAATGTTATCTAGTTCAGCACACGGTACAACTCTAAGGATCCCTAAGCTAGATATGTTGCCACACCGTGAGACCGAGCTCTGTTTGTTCAGACGTCCTCGATTCTGCAAGATGGTTTCAACTGAGACAGGTTACCCACACACAACTTCTATAGAACCCAAAGTTGCAGCACCCGTGGTCACATGGTGTGAGCTCACTCCCGGCGATTGTTATATTATGTTTTCAGTTTCCTCCAACACCTTAGGCACTTAGGATAGCTTGAGTAACATTGTTCATATGGAACCACTTATTTATAATCAATCATGTACCAGAAACTCATCATAATTGTATTGGGCTTAGTTAGTACATTGTGGAGCGAAATTCAAATGGAATGGTGAGAAGTCAAATGCATTTAACAAAATGAAGTTGTAGACTTTGTCACAACATTTTTGCATTGAAATATGAACCGGTCTTTTCAGTAATGGTCATGCAACTGGCAAAGCTTCACGCCAATAGCATGCAACTGGCAAATCAGCTGACGAAACACTTAGTTTTTATGTATGGATTGCAACTTTCCAAACTATGATCCATCAAACAGGACTAATTAATTGGGATCCAGTATTGGAATATGGTTGTTTAGAATGATGATAACACCATGTGCGGTGCGGATGGGACTCGCAGCCTAGATGATATATACAGACTTGTTTTATTTGGACAAGAGTAAAATGCATGGTTAATTATTAAACTTGTCTTCATAATTCAGTTTCATCACTGTACTCTGGAAAGTGCGATTTACGTTAGGAAGATGCTTCCGAGACTACTGATTATATTACACATATGTATTTGATGACGTGGCACACATCTGACCGGGTTGACTCTATTCCAGAGACCACAATCAAATGAAAATAGAAGGGCTAAATTATAAAATAAACTAAGAAATAAGTTGCTTCTCTCTCCCGTCCTCTCCGGTTCCTTGCGCCGCTAGGAGATGCTGCTAGTCAAGTACCCCGCGTCGCTCATGTTTGGTCACCGCCTCGCCCTGCTAGTCACCCGTGCGCTCGCTTCCTTGCCCGTTCTTGTGTTGTCCCGTGCATCGCCACATCGTGCATGCTGCACCTCTTCGATGAGAATGTGGTCACCACAAACACCAATTTCGCATGCACAGGTATAGAGCCTGGAGCCATGGACTTCCCTTGAACATCTAGCTCTGCTATGGCAGCATGGAAGGTCTTATCCTTCACAGCCATGTCCTACTCGGCCACCGCCACGGCGCCACAACGCCTCTGTGCTCCCCTTTCGTGAGGTAATTTAGGCTTCCGAGGCCCACGTGACCGACACCAACAAGGTCTCTGTGGTCATAAGCATGATTTACGACACCGTGCATGCCCATGATGGTGCTCCATCCCTGCAGGCGTGACGTGGTGTCCCTAGCATGGGTACCTCTCAACATGTTTCTCTACGTCTCGCTCTTCTAGATCATCTTTAACCTCAGCGAGGAGACCGTTTTGCTCGGCGTGGTGGGCTAGCTTTTGGAGCTCATGAAGCGGACTTGGACGAGTCTCGGCATCAACTAGCTCTTATGGCTCTAGAGGCCAATACATAGACAAGAGGGGGATAACAACAATTTATTAAATTGTGAAAATGAGGACTCGAATTCGAGACCCGGGCTCTGATACCATGTTAAGCTTCTTGCACTAACCAACTATTCTAACGTATGGCTCTAGAGGCAATACGTACACATGAAGGGGATAACAACAGTTTATAGAATAAATTGTAAAAACCATGAATCGAACTCGACTTTGATACCATGTTAAACTTCATGCACTAAATAACTATTCCAAAAGACCGCCTCTCACGCCACCACCGATCTCGATGTCGATGGTGGGTGTATCCTTCTCTAGCGTTGACTCCTTCACCTCGGGCTCGGGTGCGTGGTCGTTCGGCTCGTTGCCGGTGACTGTCGGCTTGGGCGCTGCTCCTTCCGCGATCCCGACGTAGTCGCCTGTTCGTGTTGGGCCCGTGTGATACGTCTCCGACGTATCGATAATTTCTTATGTTCCATGCCACATTATTGATGATATCTACATGTTTTATGCACACTTTATGTCATATTCGTGCATTTTCTGGACTAACCTATTAACAAGATACCGAAGTGTCGCTGTCGTTGTTCTCGCTGTTTTTGGTTTCGTAAATCCTAGTAAGGAAATATTCTCGGAATTGGACGAAATCAACGCCCGGGGTCCTATTTTGCCACGAAGCTTCCGGAAGACCGAAGAGTCAACGAAGTGGGGCCACGAGGTGGCCAAACCATAGGGCGGCGCGGCCCAAGCCCCGGCCGCGCCGACCTATGGTGTGGGCCCTCGTGACGCCCCTTGACCTGCCCTTCCGCCTACAAATAGCCTTCGTCGCGAAACCCCCAGCACCGAGACCCACGATACGGAAAACCTTCCAGAGACGCCGCCGCCGCCAATCCCATCTCGGGGGATTCAGGAGATCGCCTCCGGCACCCTGCCGGAGAGGGGATTCATCTCCCCGGAGGACTCTACGCCGCCATGGTCGCCTCCGGAGTGATGTGTGAGTAGTCTACCCCTGGACTATGGGTCCATAGCAGTAGCTAGATGGTTGTCTTCTCCCCATCGTGCTTAATTGTCGGGTCTTGTGAGCTGCCGAACATGATCAAGATCATCTATCTGTGATTCTATATGTTGCGTTTGTTGGGATCCGATGAATAGAGAATACTTGTTATGTTGATTATCAAAGTTATGTCTATGTGTTGTTGATGGCGTGTAACTCACACGTTCGTTGGGAACCCCAAGAGGAAGGTATGATGCGCACAGCAGCAAGTTTTCCCTCAGAAAGAAACCAAGGTTTATCGAACCAGGAGGAGCCAAGAAGCACGTTGAAGGTTGATGGCGGCGGGATGTAGTGCGGCGCAACACCGGGGATTCCGGCGCCAACGTGGAACCCGCACAACACAACCAAAGTACTTTGCCCCAACGAAACAGTGAGGTTGTCAATCTCACCGGCTTGCTGTAACAAAGGATTAACCGTATTGTGTGGAAGATGATTATTTGCATGAAAACAAGTAGAACAAGTATTGCGATAGATTGTATTTCAGTAAAGAGAATTGGACCGGGGTCCACAGTTCACTAGAGGTGTCTCTCCCATAAGACAAACAACATGTTGGGTGAACAAATTACAGTTGGGCAATTGACAAATAAAGAGGGCATGACCATGCACATACATATCATGATGAGTATAGTGAGATTTAATTGGGCATTACGACAAAGTACATAGACCGCCATCCAACTGCATCTATGCCTAAAAAGTCCACCTTCGAGTTATCATCCGAACCCCTCCAAGTATTAAGTTGCAAAGCAACGGACAATTGCATTAAGTATGGTGCGTAATGTAATCAACAACTACATCCTTAGACATAGCATCAATGTTTTATCCCTAGTGGTAACAAGCACAACACAACCTTAGAACTTTCTCATCACCGTCCCGGTGTCAATGCAGGCATGAACCCACTATCGAGCATAAGTACTCCCTCTTGGAGTTACAAGCATCTACTTGGCTAGAGCATCTACTAGTAACGGAAAGCATGCAAGATCATAAACAACACGTAGATATAACTTTGATAATCAATATAACAAGTATTCTCTATTCATCGGATCCCAACAAACGCAACATATAGAATTACAGATAGATGATCTTGATCATGTTAGGCAGCTCACAAGATCCGACAATGATAGCACAATGGGGAGAAGACAACCATCTAGCTACCGCTATGGACCCATAGTCCAGGGGTAGACTACTCACACATCACACCGGAGGCGACCATGGCGGCGTAGAGTCCTCCGGGAGATGATTCCCCTCTCCGGCAGGGTGCCGGAGGCGATCTCCTGGATCCCCCGAGATGGGATCGGCGTTGGCGGCGTCTCCGGAAGGTTTTCCGTATCGTGGCTCTCGGTACCGGGGGTTTCGTCACGGAGGCTTTAAGTAGGCGGAAGGGTAGGTCAAGAGGCGGCGCGAGGGTCCCGGACCATAGGGCCGCGCGGCCGGGCAGGGGCCGCGCCGCCCTATGCTCGGCTGCCTCGTGGCCCCTCTTCGTTTCATCTTCGGACTTCGGAAGCTTCGTGGAAAAATAGGCCCTCGGGCTTTGATTTCGTCCAATTCCGAGAATATTTCCTTACTAGGATTTCTGAAACCAAAAACAGCAGTAAAACAAGCAATCGGCACTTCGGCATCTTGTTAATAGGTTAGTTCCAGAAAATGCACGAATATGACATAAAGTGTGCACAAAACATGTAGATAACATCAATAATGTGGCATGGAACATAAGAAATTATCGATACGTCGGAGACGTATCAGTTGTTTATGATCTTGCATGCTCTCCGTTACTAGTAGATGCTCTGGCCAAGTAGATGCTTGTAACTCCAAGAGGGAGTATTTATGCTCGATAGTGGGTTCATGTCTCCGTGAATCTGGGGAGTGACGAAACCTCTAAGATTATGGATGTGCGGTTGCCACTAGGGATAAAACATTGGTGCTATGTTCGAGGATGTAGTTACTTGATTACATTACGCGCAATACTTAATGCAATTGTCTCGTTGTTAGCAACTTAATACCGGAGGGGGTTCGGATGATAACTCGAAGGTGGACTTTTTAGGCATAGATGCATGCTTCGGATAGCGGTCTATGTACTTTGTCGTAATGCCCAATTAAATCTCACTATACTCATCATAATATGTATGTGCATGGTCATGCCCTCTCTATTTGTCAATTGCCCAACTGTAATTTGTTCACCCAACATGCTGTTTATCTTATGGGAGAGACACCTCTAGTGAACTGTGGACCCCGGTCCAATTCTCTATACTGAAATACAATCTACTACAATACTGTTCTACTATTTTCTGCAAACAATCATCATCCACACTATACATCTAATCCTTTGTTACAGCAAGCCGGTGAGATTGACAACCTCGCTGTTTCGTTGGGGCAAAGTACTTGGTTTGTGTTGTGCAGGTTCCACGTTGGCGCCGGAATCCCTGGTGTTGCGCCGCACTACATCTCGCCGCCATCAACCTTCAACGTGCTTCTTGGCTCCTACTGGTTCGATAAACCTTGGTTTCATACTGAGAGAAAACTTGCCGCTGTACGCATCACACCTTCCTCTTGGGGTTCCCAACGGACGCGTGCTGTACGCGTATCACCGTGGTGCCATCAGCAGCTCCCATGATGTAAAATCGCTTTTTTGACCTCTGTAAATATAAAAGAAATGGATAGAAATTCCAAAAAATAATTTTCTTCGAGATGCCCATGTATTATGTCATCTGGCACCACTAAAAATTAACAAACATGAATTTCGACTTTTTTCGCAAAATTGCGTTGCAAAACCATCAAACTGGATTTTTGGTTGCATACGGAAAAAAAACGCATAATATATCAAAATGTTCCCACTGAAATTCTACATCCGAATTCACCCGGTTGGACAATTTTTAGAATCTCCAAATTCGAAAAGAGTAACAAGTTACGGCAAAATAAAGATTTTTTGGTGCAAAATAGAAAATTCGAAAAAAGTTTCTCTAGCGCACCAAGTGCCCATGCGCCACAGAATTAAGGTCCGGAATTTGAATTTTCTGGCGCCCACTTCACCTCCTCTCCTCCATTTCTCCTTCTCTCCTCCACTTCTCCTCTTCTCCTCCACTTCTCCACCTCCCAACTTCTCCTCCATCCTCTCCTCCACCGGGCGACCTCCTCTGGCGACCTCCTCCGGCGACCACCACCACCACCTCCTCCGGCGAACACCACCGCCTCCTTCGGCGACCTCCGACGATGACGACCACCGCCACCACCTTGTCCTCCTCCTCCGACGACAACCACCACCTCCTCCTCCTCCTCTACCACCACCACCATCACCTCCACCACCACCACCACCTCCTCCTCTACCACCACCACCACCACCTCCACCACCACCACCTCCACCATCACCACCACCACAACCACAACCTCCCCTGGCCGGCCTCATCCTCCATCCACCCACCCCACCCACCCACATAACCAACCCACCCAACCAACTCCGGCGACCTTCCGGAATTCAAAAAAAAATTCAGCAGCCCCAGATCTAGATCTGGCCGCCTTTTTTAAAATTAAAAAAAATGTGTCGCACCGGCGGTGGTGCGCCACACAAATAAGACTTTCTGTTTCTGTAACACACGGTGCCTGATGCGCCACAGAGATAAGACTTTTTGTGGTGCATGGGCAGGTGCGCCACATAATTCTTATTTTTGTGGCGAGAATTCTGTGGCGCACCACCCATGCGCCACATAATTTCCTTTTTGGTGCGCCACAGATGAGGTTTTTCCTACTAGTGCAAAGCATATGGGTTGTGCAAAAGTGCTACTTCTAAATCGCAAGCCTCATGCATAATTGCTACTAGTGCTCACACCTCGTCCTACTCACCTCGGATCACCATTAGCTCTAATCACATACAAGTTGTTTTAACCGAGTATCACAAAGAGGTACCCCATGCCTCATGTACAAAGGTCCTAGGAGATGTATTGCTTTTGATTTCTCATTTTTAAAGCATCTTCAACTTGGGACATCCATACCGGGACGACACGAGCAACATATAAATGGACTCCTCTTATTCTTTTATTTCTAGAAGCTTTCTCATAAGAGATTGAGGATTTGTCCAACTGAAACTTCCACCATGATACATGGCTTCAGTTAGCGGCCCAATGTTCTTCTCTAACAAAAATGTATACTCAAACTATTTTGCATGGATAATCTCCTTCATTTCAGACAAGATCATGCATAGCAACCCACATGATATTCAGCGGTAAAGCACGCTGAGGTGTCCCCAATATTTCAATGGTTATCACACAACAAGCAACTTAAAAGAGCTACGGTTACACAAGGAACACACGCTAGGCACAGTAGTCATTTTTGACTGCTTTCCCATGAGAAACAAAAATATAAGGGATTTCTATTTTCGTGCCCTCGAGTCGTTAGTCGTACTCAGTTTTCCCCAGCCCCTTAGTTTTTCCTCAGTTTTCCCCAAGCCTATGTCTGAAACCCGCCAGAAGAAGTTCAGACGGAAGGAATCTGTTTATTTGGACGTTCTGTGCTGACGTGTTGCGCGGCGTTGTCTGTGGGGCCACGTCGTGCGGGGCCGCGTCGTGTGGGGCCGCGTCGCGTGGGGCTGGTAGAAAGGGACCGCGTGGGACAGGACGAGAAGCGTTTGGTTGCACGTGAGCAGGAGCTGGGTTTTGTCTCTCTCGGCCCAAATTGGCATTTTTAAGAGCACATTTTCTCCTCTTTCTCTCTCTGTCTTTTTCACCAAATTAGTATCAAATCTAGAGAAGCTTCTATTTCTGTCTTTCTTCAATATGGCAGCAAATCTAGTAGCAAATCTCTCGGGGTTATTTATGCCTTTTGGCCCTCGTTTTTGCCCAATATGGCAGCAAATCTAGAAGCTAGTATATGATAAATTCACAACAAGCATAATCGAGAAAACTAAGTATAATACATAAACTGCATACGACAGCCAAAAGCAGCCAATAACGTTGTTAATGTTCACGACAAACTAAGCTGAAAAATATACAAGACGCACGCAATGTATGGACAATAAGAAGATTAGGATACCCCAGGATGAATGAATTTGTTCTTCATTCCTCCTCATATATTTCTTCCTTTCTCCATTCGTGCATTACCCCAAGGAAATAGTCATTGAACTCCTTCCGTCTGCAGTGTGAGGCCAATACATCCTCCAAACGGTATGGCCTGTGTTCATTTCTCATACCGTAGAGTCCTATTCTATCCACACGTAGTGGTCACTCATCCCAGGCCTTTGTATCATGAGAGTACTCTCTGATATAACCCAAATCTGTGTAGTAGATGCTGCCAGGTCGAAGTATCGGGTACACTCTGGTATCGACGGAGATACACCGGATATAATTCACGAAGAAGGCATTACTGCCAATGTTACTGACCGGATGGAGAGAGCGGCTCTGAGTGTCCACACGGTACACCAATGGTTTGCCCGCCAAAGCCTCGCTGACCAACAACACAAGCAGCGAGATCACCATCCGACTTCACAAGGTAGAACTTCGATGTCCAAGTTACGGAAATGAAATTAGTGTCTCCATCTTGACAGGTGCTCGCGCGCTGCTCGCAACTTTACATTGGTGCACACTATTCTTCCGTTCTCAAAATTGTCCGCAGCTCATCGCATACAGTTCACCATTGAACGGGGTAATGCAACGCAGACAATGGTTCTTGATCGAAAATCTTACTTCTCCCCAATCTTCATTTATATCCTTAGTTGGAGTGCTCTCATCGACCCAACCAATTTCCGGCGGGTAATGTGCGGCAACGAAGACCATAGTCGGGGATTTGATAACGGCGACCGATTTTAGAAAAACGAGATGGCATCTCGCGCCTCAAACATAGTGTTCGATTTCTTTGTGAGTGGGTTCGGAAGCCGTATCTTGTGCGGCGGGTTCTTCTGGGCAAGCACGATGACGCCACCGCAAAAGCCGACGAAGTAGTATCTAAAATATATTGATGAAGATAACATTCAGCACTAAGATGTTTAAGATTGAAAATAAAAAGGTAGATATGGAGGAATTTGAACCTTGTATAAACTTCCGATAGATCTATGGTGACGTAGCGTGATGTGCCGAGTTGGAGGAAGGTGAACTCAGCGACGCGTGGAAGGGTGTGGTCTAGCATGATCCATTCGTCCAGGTGCACGTCGGGCTCAGGCAAACCTGAGCGCCAATTTCGACAGACTTGCCTCATAGTAGAGTAGGTGTCAGCGTACTCCTCGTTCGTCAGTAAGCATTCGCCGATCTTGTGAAGTGGTCCATCAGCCGAGAGAGAGGCCCAGTTCACGGAGGCGCCGCGCTTGGATGCGCCACCCTCGGCGGCGACGCGCTCGGCGGCGACGGGCTCGGCGGCGACGGGCTCGACGGCGACGGGCTCGCAGGCGACGGCCGCCGGCGCATTCTTCTTCTCCATCGCCGGCAGGGTAGCGTGCGTACGGCGGTTGGGGTTTTTTCGATTTGGAGAAGTTGATGGGACGTGAGAGGGGTGGTTTCGTGCGTGAGCGAGAATGAGACGACTGTGTGCAGATGGAGGGAGGGAGGGGCTTACGCGTCCTAAATGCGACTCGCGTCCTACGCGTCCACTATTTGCACGTCTGCACCGCGACACGCGTCAACAATGGCACGTCTTCCACTTCGCACCGCAACACGCGTCCTCGGGTCTAACCCCGGAAATTTAGATATACTCGGGTATACCCTCGAGTCATATACTAGCATTTTTTGTGTGCTCAGTTTTCGCCTTGAGTGCTAATACTGGCTATTGCAATATACTCAGTTTTACCCTCAAGTGGTTGGTCAACAGAGAGTCAACAAATGGGATTAACTAGTTAAATGAGTTATTTAATGTGCAAAAAATTCCGAAAAAGAGTGGCACTTACTCATTGAGTCTTTACCACAAATTGCCACTTCTCAAATCATAGATAAATCATAGATAAATCAAGTTTCACCACAAATTGCCACTTCTCAAATCACCTAGTAGCTATGAAGGTGCATGGTTTTCCATAATAAGCCCTACCCAAAACAGACTTTCCCCAAAACATACTTTTTCTGAATGAGGCCATAATTTTCACACTCATGTAGATTTGTATTGCAAATAGTTTGAGGTAGGCCAAGATGAGTTTCATTGTACAAAACACGCATTTTCCATTTTTTAAATCTCATATTTGAATCTCTTAGTCTGTTTACTACTCACTTGCCCTTGGTTTCTTGATACTACTCAGTTTTGCCCTCTCCCTTCACAAACTCTCACAGACGCCCAACATTGCCCTGATTGGTCTAGCCCATGTCACGCGGATCGTGTCCGCCAACCGTTGATCGTATGATCTAACGGGCAGGATAACCCCTATCTCTCTCTCTGGTCGGGGCCACCACCCTCTCTCTCTGTCGTCGGTTAGCTTCACGCAAAGTTTGGTTTTCTGCATTATTTTTCACGAGCTAAATTATAAACTCTTTTTAGGCATTACTTTTCACGCAAAAAATGATAAACCATCACCGATTTGTTGTAGTCATTACTTTTCACGCAAAAAAATGATACACCATCACCCATTTCTTGTACCCATTACTTTTCACGCAAAAAATGATAAATCATCACCGATTTTGTTGTAGCCATTACTTTTTCACGCAAAAAATGATACACCATCACCCATTTCTTGTAGCCATTACTTTTCACACAAAAAACGATAAACCATAACCAATTTTGTTGTAGCCATTACTTTTCACGCAAAAAATGATACACCATCACCCATTTCTTGTAGCCATTACTTTTCACGCAAAAAACGATAAACCATCACCGATTTTGTTGTAGCCATTACTTTTCACGCAAAAAATGATACACCATCACCCATTTCTTGTAGCCATTACTTTTCACGCAAAAAACGATAAACCATCACCGATTTTGTTGTAGCCATTACTTTTCACGCAAAAAATAATACACCATCACCCATTTCTTGTAGCCATTACTTTTCACGCAAAAAATGATAAACCATCAACGATTTGTTGTACCCATTACGGTAAATGATAAACTATCACGAATTACCATTTCTTTTAGGCATTACTTTTCACGGTAAAATGATAAACTATATCACGAAGTTCCATTTCCGTCAAGATAGTCCGCATTACTTTTTTGTTGAGATATATACCCCCACAACGGTCGTCTCCTCCTTAATTTATTGTGTAAACCCCCACAACGGTCATCTCCTCCTTAATTTATTGTGTAAACCCCCACCAACGTTCACCTCCTCCTTACTTTATTGTGTAAACCCCTACAACGGTCATCTCTCCCTTATAAACACCCACACGGCCATCCCTTGTGTCAATAGGTTCTGCCTCTCTCTTCTTCGTTCACATACACTTGATCCATTGCCATGGCTTCCACGTCTCGGACGCCGATCGGAAGGGGAAGGGGAAGGGGAAGGGGAAGGGGAAGGGGAAGGGGAAGTGGATCATCATCATTGCCACCACCACCGTCAACACTGCCATTGATCATAGAGGAGTTCTTCATCGTCGTCTATGAAGACCCTTTGGTCAAGAAGGTACGTACGCGTTCCCACATATATGATGCATGTGATTAATTATGGGTATGTTCTAAAAACCTTTAATTTCAAACGATCGGCGCTCGATCTCTTTGCAGGAACTCCCAAAAAAATTTGCGGACTATCTTGACGGCCAGGAGCCAGCTAAGGTGTATCTGCGAGCAGCTGACTGCGGTCCTCGTCTCTGGATCGTGGAGGTCCTATTTGATGGACAAGGCCGGATGTACCTCGACAAGGGCTGGGAGAAATTCGCCATAACGCACGGTGTGGATTTCGGCTGCTACGTACACTTCAAATATGAAGGCGATGGTGTGCTCACAGTGAAGGTGTTCGACGGAACAATGTGCAGGAGGTACTACTACTTAGACGACGAAGATACTGACGATGAAAGCGACGACGACGTGAAGCCATGCATCCATCCCCTTTAGATAAGGGGATTATGACCAAGAATATATATGTAGCTTCATATGCATCGATTTAGAGATCTAGCTATTTTCTATATATTATGCATGTAAAAAATAATATCGCATTTCCACTATTATTCGAGCACCACATCCTCCAAACGATGCCGATGCCGATGCCGATATCGGCATGGTCAGAACGGCTATGCTCGCTGCCACTGCTAGGTCAACGTCGGGATGCACAATGTTCAGCATAAGAGTCACTTTAGATTAAGCTGCGAAAATAGTCACCTGCCACAGCGGTCATTGGCTGCGGAGGCCCCATAGAGCGGCAATATAATTTTCTATAAATAAATAGACGACCCACTGGTCATTGGCTGCGGCAACCCCATAGAGCGGCCCCATTTGTCATTGGCAGCACCGCGTATACAATCAGGAAATAAAACGGCCCACGCGTCAGCGGTAGATGGATGGCTACCCGTCAGCACGAGACGGTCAGAGAGGAACTGACCTAACGGTAACGGTAAGGCCTCTGACCTCACAGCAACCCGCGTCTTCGAGGGGTTTCAAACTAGAGGGAGGGGAAAGCTGAGGAAAAACTAACGAGCTGGGGAAAACTAAGTACAACTAACGAAGCAGGGGCACGAAAATAGAAATCCCAAAATATAATACTTTGAAATTTAAAGGTAGCACATGAGCAAACTACTATGGAATGGCAATAAAATACCACATATAGGTATATATGATGGACACTTTGGCATATTTGGTTTTTGGTGATTGGATGCATGAATAAAATAATCATACAAATGGAGGCTAGAAAAAGACCGGGTGCGACCAACTAAGAGAGCATAATGGCCATAATCATGCACAGCGAAAAAATATATTAATGAAAGCATAAAGTGATACACAAGTTGCAAACTAAATGATCATAGAGGCAAGAATTGACTGGAATGTAGTCATAACATGTTGCAAAACATGTGCCAAGTCGACTCAAATAAAAACATTCGCATGAGAATGTATACCATAATATTTAAAGTAAACATGAATGATAGAATCCAACTTTATTTAAAGTAAACAAACATCAAAAAGTAAAGACGCTCCAAGGATAAAACATATCACATGAAGGAATAAAAATATAGCGTGTTGAAAAATGACTTGGCGCTTTTTGTTGATGAAGAGGGGATGCCTTGGGCATCCCCAAGCTTTGACGCTTGTACTTCTTGGATATTTCTTGGGGGGTCTAGGGGACATCCCCAAGCTTGAGCTCTTGTCCATGCTTCATCTTATTGCATCATTCTTCTCTCCCTACACTTGAAAACTTCCTTCACACAAAACTCAACACAATTGATTAGCAACATTAGTGCAAATAAAAATATATCAAACCAGCAAAACTTCAGTAACCGCACATATCAAACACTCATTTTAACAGATGCTACTGTAGCTACTTCTTTCCAAAGCTCTTTTTCACAAAAGAACTAAAAAAGACGAAGCATAAGACGCAAATGCAAAATATGGCAGAAATTTGTTAAAACAGACCAGCAGGTAGAGATCAAAATTAAAAAATAGTTCTGTTGCTCAAATCGAAAAATGCTAAACTAACGAAAGTTAGTGAACATACTGGGCATAAGCACAAACATTTGCAGCTCAAAATAATGTTCTGGCGAGTTTTTAGAATTTTTTTCGTGACCAGCACAAAATCTGTTTCAGAATTGCAAATACCTCAAACACTGCTTTCTTTCTATTAGAGGCTACCCTTGGCACAAAAACGAAATAATAATGATAAGGAGAGGTTATTAAAGTAGAAATAACTTCCAAGACTCAACAAAGCAAAAATAATAGAAATAAAACATTGGTTATCTCCCATAAGCGCTTTTCTTTAACGCCTTTGAGCTAGGCGCAGAAAGGGTGCAAATAAAGTATTATCAAGAGGTTGCTCATCAACATCATAAGTTGTCCTATAAATAGAGTCATAAGGTGACTTCTTTCTTTTTCTAGGGAAGTGTTCCATACCTCTGTTGATGGAAATTGATAACGAATTATTCCATCTCTCATATCAATGATAGCACCTGCAGTTCTAAGAAACGGTCTTCCCAAAATAATAGGGCATGAAGCATTGCATTCAATATCCAATAAATCAACGGGGACATAATTATTATTCACTTGTATAAGAACATTATCAACTCTCCCCAAAGGTTTCTTTGTAGCAACATCAACAAGAAGAACATCCAAATAACATTTTTCTAACGGTGGCAAGTCAAGCATATCATAAACTCTTTTAGACATAATAGAAATACTTGCACCAAGATCACATAAAGCATTACAATCAAATTCTTCTACTCTCATCTTAATAATAGGTTCCCAACCATCTTCTAACTTGTTAGGAATTTAAGCCTCATGTTTCAACTTCTCTTCCCTCATTTTCATAATAGCACTGGCAATATGCTTTGTAAGAGCAACATTTTGTTCACTAGCATTGGGAGTTTCAGCGAGCTTTTGCAAGAAATTTATAACTTCAGTAATGGTACAACTTTGAAAATCAAAATCATTGCTATGAAAAACAAAAGGACAATTATCTTCCACACCTCTAAAAATTTCAGCACGCTTGTCGGGAACAGTTTTAATGGGTTTATACACTTTTCTATGTGGAGTGAGGATTTTTCCTACATTTTCGATTTTACTACTAGTAGTAGGAGGTTTGCTAGCATTCAAAGGTTCAATATTACTATTGGTGGTGATTGTGTAAACCTTAGCTAAATTATTTTCTCTAGCCATCTCATCTTCTCTTTCCCACCTAGCATGCAATTCAACTAACAACCTCATATTGTCGTCAATTCTAACTTGAATAAAGAAGTGAGCCTAGCTCACTTGGTTAGGGAAGTGGATGTACAACCCAGCCACCCAGGTTCAAGTCCCCACGGACGTAGATTTGGGTTCTTACTATTTCACACACAAAAAACACTGTAGGGGCTTCCCCTACCGTATTCCTTTCAAAAAAATCTAACTTGATAATCATTTGCTTGAGCAAAAGTTTTATTCTCAGTATTATCATGCGGAACAGCCTTTAATTTAAGAAGATCAACATCAAGAGAACTGATATCCACTTTATAAACAAGAGCATCTATTTTGATAAACTTTTCCTCCACAGATTTATTAAAAGTAGTTTGTTTACTAATAAAATCTTTGAGCATACCCTCAAGTTCAGAGGGAGCACTCCTATTGTTGTTATAAGAATTACCATAAGATTTACTAAAACCACTTCTTGTTGGGAGGATACGGCCTATAATTATTACTACCAAAATTATTCCTATAGGCATTATTATTAAAATTGTTGCTCTTAATAAAATTCACATCTACATTTTCTTCTTGAGCAACCAAAGAGGCCAAAGGAACATTGTTTGGATCCATAGGAGCATTATTATTTGCAAGCATATACATAATAGCATCAATCTTATCACTCAAAGTAGAAGTTTCCTCAACAGAATTTACCTTTTTACCTTGTGTAGCTCTCTCGGTATGCCACTCCGAATAATTTACCATCATATTGTCCAGAAGTTTTGTAGCCGCCCCAAGGGTCATAGACATGAAAGTGCCTCCAGCAGATGAATCCAATAAGTTCCTTGAAGAAAAATTTAGTCCTCCATAGAAGGTTTGAATAATCATCCAAGTAGTCAGTCCATGAGTGGGACAATTTTTAACCAAAGATTTCATTCTTTCCCAAGTTTGGGCAACATGCTCAGTATCAAATTGTCTAAACTTCATAATATCACTTCTCAAAGATATCATTTTAGCAGGAGGATAATATTTTCCAATAAAAGCATCTTTGCATTTAACCCAAGAATCAATACTATTTCTAGGCAAAGATAGCAACCACTACTTAGCTCTAACTCTTAATGAGAAAGGAAACAATTTCAACTTAATAATATCACCATCTGCATCCTCATATTTTTGCATCTCACATAGCTCAACAAAATTCTTGAGGTGAGAAGCAACATCATCAATACTAACACCAGAAAATTGCTCTTTCATAACAAGGTTCAACAAGGCAGGGTTAATCTCATAAAAAGCTGCTTCAGGAGCAGGTGGAGCAATGGGTGTGAAATAAAATCATTGTTGTTGGTGCTAGTAAAATCACACAACTTAGTATCCTCAGGAGTAGCCATTTAATAAAAATAATACAAGCAACAGAAATAAAAGTTATACTAATTTTTTGGGATTTTCGATATAAAATGCAAACAAGATAAAAATAAAATATGCAAGCAAAACAATAACAAAGTAAAAGAGTTGAGAGTGAGAGACTCCCCTCGCAGAAGGCATGCTTTTTTCCCCGACAATGTCGCCAGAAAAAGTCTTGCTGAGCGCGTAGTTGATGAAGGAGAATTTATGCGCAACGTTGAGTGGAACCCCAAGAGGAAGGTATGATGAGCAAAGCAGGAAGTTTTCCCTCAGTAAGAAATCAAGGTTTATCGACCAGTAGGAGAAAAGCGTTCTCTCCCGAGGTGTTGCGAACTAACTCGTGGCAGGGCGCACTGCCGGCGTCAGCAGCAACGTGGAGACCTCCACACAAACAACCAAGTACTTTGTCCCCAACTTTCAGCGAGGTTGTCAAGCTCACTGGTTTTGCTGAAAATAAAGAATTAAACGAACCGTGTGGAAATTGAATTGTTTGTAGAGAACAGAACATAAAAATGTTGTAGAAGATTGCAATTAAAAGAAGAAGGACCGGGATCCACAGTTCACTAGAGGGGCCTCCCCAATAAGTAAATATGCTGGGTAAAAAAATTACAGATGAGCAATTGACAAACAGAGATTCTACGCTAATGGTTGGTGCAGAATACATGCTATGAAAGTATGCGGACGTTACAACAATATACATAGACCGTAACCCAACTGCATCTATGACTAATAATCCACCTTCAGGATTGCCTCCGCGACACCCTCCAGTATTAAGTTGCAAGCAACGGATTATCGCTTTAAGCAATGTGTGTAAAGTAAACGATGAAACTACCCTTGAATAGAGCACCGCTGTTTTCTCCCTAGTGGCAATATCACATCTACAACCGTAGAGAACAAGGTCACTTCCCATGGTTAAATAGAGGCATGAACCCACTATCGAGCATAAATACTCCCTATTGGAATCGCTAGCATCTACTTGGCCAGAGCATCTACTAGAAACGGAGAGCATGCAAGATCATAATAACATAATACATAATCTCAACCAGAGCAATCTCTCTATAATCAAATCCACATCAAATCAACATGTAGCAATTACAAATAGATGATCTTCATCATGTTAGACAGCTCACAAGATCTATACATGAAGCACAACAAGGAGAGGACAACCATCTAGCTACTGCTATGGATGCATGGTCCCGTGGAGGACTACTCACGCATCACCTCGGATGAAGACATGGCGATGTAGAGGCCTCCGGCGGTGATTTGCCTCTCCGACAGGGTCCCGGGTTGGACTGCAGAACCCTCCCGAACTAAGGTTTCTGTTGACAGCGGCGTCGGAACTTTTCGTGGATGGAGGCTCGGGTCCCTGGGGTTTTCCCGATATGAGGAATAAATAGGCGGAATGGCGGAGCAAACGAGGCGACGAGGCGCCAGTACATGGGCCAGGCGCGACCAAGGGTGGGGTCGCGCCTGCCCTATGTACTACCACGTGATAGCTCTCCTGTGCGTGTCCTCCTGGCTCCGCCTTCGTCCCGGAAAAATAAGACTCTGGGCTTTTGTTTCGTCCAATTCCGAGAAACTTTCATGTACAACTTTTCTGAAACACAAAAACAGCAGAAAACAGGAACTGACACTGCGGCACTACGTTAATAGGTTAGTCCCAGAAAATACTAAAAAGTGTGGAAAAGTGCACATAAAACATATAAGAATTGTAACAAAACAAGCATGGAGCATCAAAAATTATAGATACGTTTAGGACGTATCAAAAGCATGCAACATATGAGCCACAATGTTAAACAACATGGGTGATAAAGGGACGTCTTGCCTTAAACCTTTTCATCTGGAAACCACGATCCATTGAACAAGAGAAGTTAATTGTGACTGAGTACATGAATCTGACCTCTTTACTCAAGTTTAGAATGTTGATGATATCAAGTGCAGATGGGACTTACTCCTCAAATGGTATCTAAGGTTTTAGTGTCATTTGATGTAGATAATAAATGTAGCAACATGTGAATAATACTCTTGCGAAGTATCAAGTGAACTAAAGAAAGTACTACATTGGTTGCATCACACAAGGGTTATATGCCAAACGGTATAGGAAAATGGGGCCATATCCGAATTTAGATGCTTGATAGGTTTGGTACCATGAGGGAGATTTGCAAGACTAAATTATACAAAAGAGGAACTTCATATTTCCTTCAATCGTTAGAAAATATTCCTCCTTGGGTAAGATTAGTTTACTTCTATTGCTCCAACGAACACGATGTGCATGGTAGTGTTAGCTTTCTAATATTGATTGACATGGCACAACTATCTGTTTGCTAACAACCTCTAATTTTCACAAGTGACTAAATCATATAAATATTATCTAATTTAGCATACCCTAACTCTGAGGATCCCTAAGCCAAATATGTTGCCACCCTGCACGATTGGGCTTCTCATGTTCAGACGTCGCTGATTCCGCAAGTTGAGACAAGTTACCCATACACAACTTCAATAGAACCCAAAGTTGCAGCACCCATGGCATTTCCGCCGATTGTTATATTGTGTTTTCAGTTTCCTCCCACATCTTAGGCACCTAGGATAGCTTGACTAACATTGTTCAGTTTCTATATGGAGCCACATATTTATAATCAATCATGTACCAGAAACTCATCATAATTGTATTGGGCTTAGTTACTACATTGTGAAATGAAATTCAAATGGAATGACGTGTCATGCATTCAAACAGAGCTTGGCTCTGGTGGTTAGGTCCCTTGTGGTGGAACCAGTCCACCCAGGTTCAAGTCCTAGACTTTGCATGGATGTTTGCATTTACCTGGATTTATTCCAGGATTTAACCGGCGCTATGCTTTCGGTGGTAGGTGGCGTGCCCGTCAACGACGAGGCGCCGGTGGTGACTTCGTCAACCTCAAGATATGCCGGCTCAGTCCCTCGGAGGTGCTCATAGGGGTAGGGTGTGCGTGCGTGCGTTCATGGGGGTGTTTGTACGTGCGTGTTTGTGAGCGTCTGCGTTGTACTGTATTCTAAAAAAAAAAAATGAAGTTGTAGACCTCGTCACAACATTTTTGCATTCAAATATGAACCAGTCTTTTCAGTAATGGTCATGCCACTGGCAAAGCTTCATGGGAATAGCATGGAACTCGAAAATAAGCTGACGAAATACATCTTTATCATCTGCTTTCAAAAAAGTTTGGGCTATCGATGTGATCAGATCGCATCTGCAGATAAGCAGATTCTGCACACACACACAGGGGAGAAAACACCACATGGAGTCCTGTTTGATTCGACTGAACCGCATGGCCGAACTCGCGACCGCGCTCGTCGCTGGATGAGCGCGCCCGCCGCCAGCTAGATCTCCCTGCTCCGGCCACCTCCACTTGTGCCGCGACCAGATCCCGGCTCGCCTCCGAGCGCTCTCTCTGCTCCTGCCGTAGCCCGCCTCCTCCGCCGTTCGTGCCGGGGCAATCGTGCTCCATCTTGCTGCCTCTTCTTGCGGATGAAGTGCAGTGGTGAGCTCGCGCCGGCGGCCATGTCGACGAAGCAGCAGCCCCCGCCGTGCAGGTTTCGGAAGGAGAATGAGGGGGTGATGGCCTCACGCTCGCCCCTCCCCAAGCCTGCCATGTCGGGAGCCCCGGGTCTGACGCCCGTTCCAGCTCCGCTCTCCGCCGGTACCTCCGGCATGTCGCTGATGTCCTCGCGTTCGACCCTGGCCGGGCCTCCAATGCCTCCGACGGGCTGCTGCCCTGTACCTGGTGCTGAGTTGCTGATGTCCTCGCTGTCGACCCCTGTCGAGCCTCCAATGCCTCCGACGGGCTGCTGCCCCGTTCCTGGTGTTGAATTGCAGCTGTTGACATCCACAGGAGGCGCTGCTTCCGGCGAAGCTCGACGGGCGGATGCTCACGATGAGAAGATGCAAGAGAAGACAGCTGATGAGGACTGGGAGCATGTGGGTCGGGAGCCCCGACCTAGCTGGGGCGCTCCCCCTGAGCCGTCGAGGGAAGGTCTTCAGCGTTGCCTCGCCTTCAAGCGTTGGGCTCGTGGGAGGTGCTTCCGTTGCCTCGAGCGTGATCATCGGGTCAGCGAATGCCGTGAGCCATTCAGATGCATTCGTTGTCGTCGCCCTGGTCATCGGGAGAGGTTCTGTCGCGCCCGTTCTCCGGTCACTCGCGCGTGCTCTCCGCCTGCCCGTGCTCGCTCTCCGGTCACTCGTGCCTCTTGTCAGCAGAGTTGCTCCCCGGCTGCCCAGTCTTGTCCTTCGCTGACCCGGACCTGTGCTGATGTTGTGAGCCCCTCGTCGTTGCGGGTGTCGGTGCCAATAAGGCCCCCTTCTGGATGTTGTGAGGATTCCATTGGTAGTGCCATTCTGGGCTCTACCTTTGAATCTCGGTTTTCCGTACTGCGCACGGAGCTTCTTCAGTTGTTCGTTGACCGCATCGAAGAGGTGTCTCGTCCCTTGCGTGAAGAGGTGGCAACGATCAAGCTTTTGTTGGCACGTGTTACTGGTTCTTTGGAGTGTGGAGAATTGGGTGCTTCCTGTGAATCCTCTAAGCAGGAGTCGTCTATAGTTGCTACTGATGATGAGATTGAGACGGCGTCAAAGGTGGGTGATGAAGCCATTGCCGACAAGACCCCAGAGGAGTCGTCTATGGTTGAAGAAGAATGCATCTATGGTTGTTTCTCCCCTCATGCTAGGTCCTTCCCTTCGCCACGGCTCGATATGTCGGTTGCCTCTAGGTGTGAGGCCATTGATGGGACATTGGTTCCGGTGATGTTGGTCATGCCCGAGCTACATGAGTTGTGTAGGGAGGCCTCTTCTCCTCTGTCGATGACGCATCAGGTAGACTCGCATGAGACCTTGGTGGTGGCTGCCGCACATCCACCGGTGGAGCCTTGCCAGCCGCTTGTCTTTGTTGACCCTGGTGACAAAATTACTAAGGCAGGTGCTTTAGCACCCGAGGCTGATGCTCTCTTTGCAAAAGAGCTTGGTGACCTGCTTGTTAGTCTAGAGGCTGCGAGCCCTGGATATGGCAAGGAGATTGCTTGCGTCTTGGCCGGAAATGCTTCAGAGGAGATGATCAAGAAGGTGGAGAAGTCTTTGTCTCGCGTGATAGTAAGAAGGAGGAGGGGCTTTGCAAGGAAAGCTTCCGCAACTCCTTCATAGTCCCAATTTGGGTGGTTGTGTTGGTTCAAGAGGGTCATCTTTGTTGCTTGGTGTTCTTGGCGTCATGAGTTCGTGGTGGTAGTAGGTAAGAGAGTTCCTGGTTTTCTAGTCGGTCGGATAGTTGCATGTGTTGGGTGTTGCCCTCTTGTGGTTTTGGTGTTGTTGTAACGGTTTTTGCCCGATTTTCCGTTAATTAATCGGGCATCTCTTCTTCTTAATTAATAGATTGGGGCAAAGCTTTTGCTCCCGTTTCAAAAAAAAAAAAAAAAAAAAAGTTTGGGCTCGACAAACTGTTTGAGAAACTGTTTGAGTTCGGCTTGTTAAAAGTTTAACTCAAGTTCCGCTCAATGTCTTGACAAACCAAACTCAAGCCGGATGTGCAGCTCGCAAGCCATTCGAGCTCGAATGGTTCAGCAAAGCTCGGCCAAGCACCTGCGTGAAAGCTGAATTACTCCCATCGCTAAACCGTAGTTCTCTTTTTACGAGCCTACATGCACGGTAAACATGTCCAGTACTTCACTCCATGTAAAGTGGTACAAGTATGATTGAATAGCCCATCTCAGAAAAATATCAAAATTTAGAATGGAAAAATAAAATAGGCAAAAACACAATTTTCCCTAGAAAAAACAGTCTAACGCATAGCAAATGGAAATATAAGAGGACTTAAAAGAAGAATCTGTCAAGGCACATCAAATGGAAATAAACGAAAAAAATATGTTGAGTACTGACCATGGAAATTATTTTCAGTGTAATTTCAGTACATCCTGAAATATTTCAGACATTATAGTACAACACACTAAATCAAAATAATTTAAAATATTTCTAAAACTGAAATTCCAAACCACGGGTTCGACTCCTGACAGACTTGACAGACTGTAAAATACACAAAATAGGAAATTTCTGTTCTGCAGAGTTATAAACTAAACAATAGGGGATCATTGGTAAATCTCCATAAATTAATGTAAACATGGTATTATCAACATATACGTTGTAAATATGTGAAAATTCATTTTAATAAAGGATAAAGTTCATGTATGCATTTTATATACATCAAGCACCCGCAACCCTCCTTCGTCTTCCACCTCATGCAGGTCAAAGACTTGCCGCGACGCAGATGTCGCACTTCGGATAGCAACAAAACGACTGAGCCCAAAGACCCAGACCGGGCCGTGTTGTGCCCAGATTTGGACCGCACTTCCACCACCATGGCCACCGGCCGCAGCTCCTCTACGACCATCGCCGCCTCCTGTAGCCGTCCCCGGTGGTCGTGGCACCACCAGATCCTCCTCCGGAGCCCAGGGAGGCAGGGAGGCCCGCGTTGCCGCTAGGACCCCGCCCGGTTACCCTCGCCGAGAATCTGCCTTTGTCATATCTTGCTCCGCTTCGAGGTGCTCCGCCATGTCCAGCTCCAGCCCAGCTCCTCCTCCCGTCGTGCACCGCCGCCCAACAACACCTCCAAGCGCCTCCCGTTGACGTCCGCAGCCGCAGCCGCGCGGCGTTGCCCGTCTGGGTGCGCCCTCCCTGCCGCCTTCGATGACTAGGGGGCATGCCACCACCGCCGGCGGCGACAGCGGCCGGGGGAAGCTCGGGAAGGTGGCGGCTGACTTTTTCTTTGCGTTTGATGCTTAAGCATATGGTTTAATTCTTGTTGGGTGGTCACTTCCCTCAGGGCATCTCCAACGGGGCGACGCAAACGGACGCTGAGTGACCGTTTGCGTCCGCTGGGCCGAAAAATGCGTCTGGTACCACCTCCAGCAGGGCGACGCTAAGTGACCGGACCATCCGCGGTGACGCAAACTTTACCCAAATATGCGCCTCGGATGCGTCTCTGCGGACGCTGCGCGGACGAGCAAAGTGTCCGCTCGCGTCTGGCGGATGTTTCGTCTGGCCCGCCTGGCAGTGACCATCATCGATGCGTCTTTTTCGCCAGTACTGGCGCCGAGGCGTCGCTTCGGCAGGCCGTGTAAATGGCGATGCCTCGCGTGGCGCGTGGACGTCGCCTACCTCTGTGCACGAAGTAATGGTGTTGCCACACGTGCCGCGGCCGTCGCGTTGCCTTCGATCTATATAAACAGGGGCGCGAGCATCTCATCTCTTCCCCCCAAAAACCTAGCCGCCGCACAACCTCCACCGTAGCGCCGCTGCCGCTCAGCCTCCACTGGAGCCACCATGAGCAGCGCCGGCCGCGGCCAGGCTGCCGCGCCTCTACCTCCACCTCCCCCGGCCTCGAGCTCCGACGAGGAGTTCGACGATGACGATAGCACGGACGACTTCCTCGACCCGGTCAGGGATGCCAAGGCCTTGGCTGAAGCAGAGAAGGAAGCAGAGGAGGAGCGGGCGGTCCACGCGACGTTCGACGCCGAGATGGAACAACGCAGGCTGGCGGCCGCCGCAGCCGCAGAGGACTCCAACTCCGACATATCATGGTCTTCCGATGACCCTGATGCGCACACCCCGGAGAAGAGGGCGGCGGAGCAGAGGGCTATAGTCGAGTCATTCGAGACGCTCAAGGACGACGCCACAAACGCGAGGCTGCGGCAGTGCTTGCTAGAGGACGCGGCGGCGCACCGAGCCCTAGCGGCCGCACGGGAGGCGGCGGAGAAGCAGGCGAGGGAGCGACGCAACGACGGGGCCGCCCGTCCGGAGCAACTAGTCTAGGCTTGTAGAACTACTTTGTATAGTTTTTATGCTTTCAAATATACTTTCTATGCTTTCAAATATGTTGTAAATCTAAAAATGGGTCGCCCTAGTGGGAGTACTCACAGACGCAAACGGACACGCGAACAAAATATGTCCACGGGACGACGCAAACAAAGCTCACGACCATTTTGGATGTCCTAAATGCGTCGCCCCGTTGAAGATCCCTTCACTCCATCCAGACATAGATTGTTTCTCACGATCTCCCTAACTTGTTGTCCATCGCCGGCGTTGCGAGGTAGTGAATCTGACAACAGGGATGTTCGAGGCATAGAAAATGAAAATGAGAGGAAATAAACGAAAAATCTGTCAGGGCGCATAGCAAATGGAAATAAGAGAAAAAAAACGAAAAATCTGTCGAGTCGTCACAGACTGACAGTAACTGTAAAATCCCTCCAAAGGCCCTACACGAAGCACGCTTTCTTCCACCTCCCGATCGGCCGTCCCCCTCCAACCCCACCCCCGTTCCCCGTCCCATCGCCACCGACACGCCTCCGCTAGCTAAACCCTAGCCCTCACCCCAACCTCCATGGCCGCGGCGGCGCAGCCGCACCCGCTGCCGCCCGTGCCGGCGGAGGGGTCGGCCCCCGCGGCGCCCCCGGCCGCGCCCGCTGCGTCGCGGCCCTACGAGCTGGCGGTCGCGGCGGCGGAGCTACGCCCGGTGGACTGCAACCTCGCCGCGCTCTGCGACCACGTCCAGGCCGAGGGCTTCGGCTCCGGCGCCTTCTCCGATGTCGTCGTCGAGGCCATGGGCGCCACCTACCGCCTCCACCGCCTCATCATCTCCCGCAGCACCTACTTCAGGTCAGACCATTCTTCTCCAACGCGGATGTGGATAGTTGCGGATCGGAGTCGCTGCTCCTGTCGACGGAGCGTGCGTGTAGGATTGTTTCGCAGATTAACTGCATTTTGCTTCGACTCTGAGTCTAGGACGTTTCGATTTGTTCGATCCCCGTCGCTGTGATCTCTGTTGAAACGTCTAGTAGAATGAATGATCTGAGCGGAATTGAGTTTGGAGGGACCAGTTGTGTACTTGTGTTGTTGATCGGAGCAAGTGAGTGCAGTTTTTCGGTTTCCCACAGAAAAGAAAGTCAGTAATGTGTTTTTTAAGTGATGCATTGATTTCTGATCTTAGGGTAGGAAATCCCTGCTATCTTACAAACAATCGAACCTAAAATGAACCTGATGAAAGTCTCATTGCTAGTTACTGGCCCATTGCAAAATGTATGGCACACAACTATGCTTTAAGTTTGACCAGCGGTTAGACTAATAAATATGGCTCATGTGACACAAGTATCATATCACATTTTATTGGTCCAATGGCTGGTCAACTTAAATATTGGGATGCGTAGATACCTTGCAATTTGCACTGGAGGATGGTATCTTTGATGGAACTCCTCAATTTAAAATACCTCCAGTGCATATAATTCATGTATAAACGCCTTCGACCTCGAAGGGAGTCTTGTTCTGCAGCCAAACCTCTTTATTTCGTTAGATAAATCTTCAAGGTAGAAGGGAATCTTCTTCTGCAACCAAACGTCTTCATTTTGTTAGATTATTATCTTCTCCTACAAGTCACGTAGTTCAGTTTTTCCAGATTGATACTCTGTAGCAATATCTGAAACTGATAAGCAGGTTCTCTGTATAATAAACTGTCAGGAATATGTTGCATGGTCCATGGAGAGAAGCTGGAGCACCTACAGTGGTCTTGCAATTAGATGATTCTAATGTGGATTCAGAAGCGATTGCAATTTCTCTGGCATATCTTTATGGGCAGCCCCCCAAGCTTAATGATAACAATGCGTTTCGTGTACTGGCAGCTGCATCATTTCTGGATCTTCAGGTTTCTTCTATTTGAGTGTGTTCTTATCGTGCCTCAGTTGTTTGCTATCGCGTTGTACTTACAAGTGGACTATTGCAGGGCTTGTGTACAATATGTACTGATTTTATTATTTCTGAACTTTGGACATCAAACTTTTTACAGTACCAGGTTAGTTCATTAGCTTATGGTGGTGACTTATTTGTATTGTGTTCTTTATCAGTGGTATTGTTTTTCCCTTTTTTTTTTTCTTTATCTCTGGTCTTATTTTCCTCTCATTATTTTTAGTTGTTTGCGGAAAGCCAAGATTATGGTAGTCATGGAGAGCGTGTGAGAAATGCTTGTTGGGGTTATCTTTGTCAAAGTGCCACACTGGAACTACGTGAGGTAAGGACTAAGCAGCATTCAGGACGATCTTGTGACTGGAAAGCTATACTTATCAAATATTTTGTTGAAGTAGAAATCTTGGTTATGCCAGTTTTCAGTATGGTCTATACTTATCAAATATTTTGTTTAAGTAGAAATCTTGGTTATGCCAGCTTTCAATATGGTCTTTTTCAATAATACTGTAAAATAGTAGAAGTTTTTTTTTTCCAAGAAAAGCCTAATAAGTTGTTTGCATATAGTCAGTCTGTGTATTAGCTCAAATTAGTTGTTTTTGGTCATAAAAGTTAACTGCATGACTTGACAGAGGGAATCTTCTTATTGTGGCTACCTTATAAACTTTTGTATTGTGTTAAAAGATTGGATCTGTGTTAGATATCTCCATAAAAAGCCCAGCTACTTCACAATTTGGAACTTATTATGCCTAAGATTCACCAATGCTTTTTTTTTTTGTGTATTTATGGTATTTGCTTTGGTATGAAGACTAGACTTTCTAGTGGTTAGGGATTGACCCTAGCTCACTTTGTTGGGGCTTGCCTTTACCATTTTGTCATTTTCCTTCTGACATGATGAAATAATATGGGTTACAGTTCAAATGTAACTGTAGCATGCAATAAACTTACATAAAGCTTTTAGATGTTGAACCTTTTGATTTTTTTGTAAATTTGCTGTGGCTGCGACATGGATGCTGAATTATGACACATATGGTTGGACTCGGGTGAATTCTGCTCCTGAACATGTCATTCATGCTACATTGCCTTTTTTCTGTAGCTGTTTCTTGTCCATAATATCGACAAATGATTTTTAAAATTTTCTTTTGTTCAAAGGTGCTTCCAAAACTGTCTTCACAAACTTTGCATGCTCTCCTTACATCTGATGAATTGTGGGTACCTAATGAGGAGAAACGGTATGTATTTGTTAACTTGACTACTGGTGCTATTATAATTTGGAAGCCCAGCTATAACAAAAACTCGTCTTGCCACTTGAAGGTTTGAACTAGCATTATTTGCTCTACTTGCAAAGGTGACTGTGTCTGATGTTGAAGTTAGTGGAAACGAAAATTTGAACCTTATGGCAAGCTCACCAACTGTTGATCCTTCCATGGGGAAGGGAAAGAGTTTGATGAATGAAATTGGTGAGGAGCAGCTAATGGAATCTGAACTGCAGAAGTTGAAGTTGCATGATAACAGGAGTAAAACTGCCCAAAACATCATTGATGTTCCCAGTGTTATAATTCCGCAGAATAGCATATCGTACTCCATTCCTCAAGTAAGTGGTTCATTTGGGCATGTTTCCAGTATGTTATGACTTTCTTTGTATCCTTATAAACAAATCACTTTTATCAGGAAGATGATAAGTACACTAAGATTGTACTGTTTGTTTTGACCATTTAGACTGCTGAAGCTTCCAACAGGATGGAGAATGACACTTCTACAGGAGGACCATCCGCAGAAAGCACTTCTTATCAATTTAACGAAAATCTCTGGCATTCTAGTGAGCCAACAAAGAATTACTTCTCAAGAACTTCTTCGAGTAATGGATTAGTTCCAAGTGAGTGGGGAAGACCCACTGCACTTCTTTGGGGTGGTAGGGTTGTTGGTCGCCGGCAGGTTAGATGCGTTAGCGGAAGTTCTTCATTGTCTGCTGATGAATATAATGCTTTCATGAACATATTTGAAAGGGGTTCTCTTCTCTACTGCAATATGTCATTTGATGCACTGTTAAGTGTTCGAAAGCAACTTGAAGAGTTTGAATTTCCTTGCAAAGCTGTAAATGATGGTCTTTGGCTACAGGTTTTGTTCTACTTCCCTCCTAATACTTTGTTCCCTCGAAGACCATCTCTAAAACTTTGGTTTATTTGGTAATGCAGATGCTCCTGTGTCACAGAGTGCAAGCAATAGTTGCTGATACTTGCAGAAATTGTTGCCTTACAAGTAATTCTTGTGCTTGTAAACAAGCATATGTGAATACGCACAGCCACTACAGACAGGAGCATGATCGGACGAGTGCTTCAGGTACTGCAGGTAGTATCTACCTTGGAGATGCCCAAGGCGATGTCAGAATACATAACGTAAGAGGAGCAGTTGATGGACTTGCTGGCATTGGGAGAGGAAACTCCAATGTGCCTGGTGCAGCATGGGCTCCTACACGCTATGTATTCTCTCGTGTTCCTTATGGGCTTGGTTCAAGGAATGGCCAACAATCATTTGCCAATGATGAAGCCGAACCTAGAGTTGACCACAATGGAGATATTCCAGGAGATGGTCTGACTGCATTGGTCAATCTTAGCCAAGAAAGCAGTGCTTCTCATCATCAGACAGAAAGTATATTTGAGGCAGGCATGCAAACTAGATATTCTGGTGCTGCTTCTGTTTCTACACCAGGTGGTTCTTCCCTCCAGATGCAAGAGTCAAAAGAGCATGAACCTGGGTCCAGTTGGGAAAGCACAGATAACACAACTATATCATTGGACACGAGAACACCACTTAGTCACTTTCCTCCTTTCCGTTTTGGGTAAGATGTCTATTTGTTCCATCTTTACAATTACGACATACACCACCTCTTCCGAGATCAATCCGGCAAAAAGAAACATGAGTTCTGTATGGTGTTTACTTGATTTCCAAATCATCTGTTCTAAGTAATCTGAGTTTTTTTTCGTACAGCCTTTCCTGTCAGATGTAATGCCTTCACCAAAGCCAGGGGAATGAAACAAGTTTTTGTAATTTCTTTTAGCATAGATGCAAGTGGGTCACTATATTAGGGTACCCTTTACCCTCATTAGTAAAAAAATGAACTTTTTTTTTTTGCAATTACATCATCAATTTGGAAAGTTAGTTCATTATTTGAACTAAAGCAGGTAGAGAGTACCCTAATGGTGTCCCACTTGCATCTCTACTTATTAGACTAGGCAACCAAGACATACTCTGAATTTCTCATACTCCGTATCAGTTTCCTTATCCCTCACAGACCTCATAAACTTAGAACTTGACATGCACACTAAACTCATGTTTGTATGAAGCTCTGACCTGTTTATTACTACACACAGGGTTGAGTTTGAAGATGTGCATAGGCTTGGGGATGGTCAGGTGAAACACTCCCCTGAAGTATTTTACGCCGGCTCACTATGGAAGGTTTATTACTTTCTTGTCTTGTATCAATCCCTGCTTCTTACAGCCTAAATCAAGTTAGGTAATAAACATGAATGTTTGTAGGTAAGTGTCCAGGCGTTCAATGACGAAGATCCTCATGGGCGTCGCACCCTTGGTAATATATTCTTAATCTGATTCTCTCATGTTTACCAGTAACCTTGTTATTTGCCTAACAGCATGTTAGCAATAAATGAATCGACAATGCAGGGCTTTTTCTGCACAGACGCAAAGCTGAGCTGTTAGATCCCTTGAGGAAGGTAAGTGACTTGATGGATTAATTAATTCATTAATTGCAAGATAATATGGTTAGCTGATGTACTTCTTCCTCAGGCCCACATGTATATTGACCCCCGGGAAAAGGTCACTGCACGGTATCAGGTATCCACCTCTGTTTTCTTTTTGTTTTTCAATTAATTGTGGTTCTCATTGGTACTGTATATATGGTGTAATTTGACACCTGTTTGTTCTTAGCTCATCTGTCCATCGAAAAGAGAGGTCATGATATTTGGAAGCCTGAAGCAGGCCGGCACTCTCCTACCCAAAGCTCCAAAAGGGTGGGGTTGGCGCACTGCTATACTGTTTGATGAACTTGCAGATCTTCTCCAAGGTGGATCCCTGAGAGTTGCTGCAGTAGTCCAGCTTGTGTAAGCTAAAAGCAGGCCATTGTACATCGAGAAGCTTCGATGGTACTATATATATAGTAGTGTGGATCTGTGCAAGGAAGAGAGAGAGAGAGACAATAGCACGTAAATAATGCCTCGGAGGTTAGCGGTTTCACCGCAATGTAATGTACTATGTAGTTTCATGCGTGACATATATTCTGTGAATTCTATACTGTAGTTGAAGCAGTGTAATAAGAGTTGTATAGCGTCATGTAATTCAAGGTAGTTGGAGGAATTTTATCAGGCAGGTATGCTCGCTGCTGTCAGTTTGCACGAAAATGTAACCATAGCTCATAGCTATTGGGGTTCAAATGAACTCTATAAGGAACGTTTCTGTAGGGTTCATTCAAATCGAATGAAACTAAATAGAGTACATTACATTTTTCAAGAAGAAGCAAATCATCTTGTCCATGGCGTTCAACAAAGCACATGTGTTTGCTGTCTTTGACCTGGGCATGCTCCTCACGGCGTACAGTAAGTTCAGATACTGTCATAAGCACATATATATGCATATCTACATATGTACTGGAATTATGGAGCATGCAAGGTGATCTCATACAACACGAAGCAAGTTAGCACAGTATTGTAGCACTAAGTTCCGGGTGTTGACTGACTCCATGGTGCAGGTGAAGAGGCGGTTCAGCTTTGCCCGTGCCAGAGCAAGCTTTGCAGCCGGAGCTGCACCGACAGCGAGCAGTGCGCCAAGACGTGCCACCATGAGCACCTGGCGGTCGGCTTCTGCTCCCATAAATGGTTCGATAGCCATCCTAGAATCTTCTAGGCCCCACATGTATATGCGGCCGACAGTGCGATGTGCCGCCGGTATACCAGGTGCTGGAATCGCCGCCACCTGAATGCCCATCACAAGCAGCAGTCATGCCGGCGAGAAAAACCTTAACGGAGGAAGGAACAACTGATTCAACTGATTCAGAGGTTAATTCTTGCATCTCCGTGTCCGTGGGAATGTCCAGCTTGTAAGCAACTGCTGTATAATCGTGCATAATTGATGGCATGAAAATGATCTAAAGTGAAGTGAGGAAGCAATAAATAAGAAACAAATAACACTTTAATTTGAAACTCTGTTTGAGGGACTTGTGTGATCGGCCTTTCCGAATTTTCTCAATGAACTTGCTCAAAAACTTTACATCGGTTGGCTTTTAAAAGAAATCTATATGCACTATATTGTGGCAAGGAGGAAGTATATCTTCCGTATTTCGGTGCCCTCATAGAACTCCATATATAAAATGTTCTTGTGGCCTGTGAGGGCTTGAACTTTTGAACCTTGCATGTTAACCACTAACATGGCGTGATGGTCTGATGGTTGCCTGCCGCCCAGTGTTTTCTCCTCATGACTGGTCCACCCGATCTGCATGATCTGGTGTGTGATGATCAAATGAGTTGCATCCTCGGATTATATAAATTGGGATGCATGCAATTACTTTCCTCGGAGTCTATGTTTTGTTCTTTTCAGGGAAGCTAGATGAACTTTGTGTGCCTTGTGCCGGTAGACTGAGATACTGGAGTGAACCAATCCCCTCCCGATAATTTGTCTAGATGTTCCGCCCACCGCCCTCCAGCATTATTCTTAGCTTTACTAAAATATTAGCAAGAAGAGATACTAGGTGTTAGTTTAGTTCGAGCGAGCCTATGTTGTTCGCGTGATCATCCAAAGACTCTTCAGTAGATATCCATCCACCCTTAGCTACATGAACTTACATTATTGATGGATGGCTAGCGGAAGTTGTACGAGGCAGGTCTTCTGCTGCTCCTTCTACTTCGCACAGTTTTCCAACTGAGGATTCTGAACCTCAGGTCCTCCGTGTTGATCTTAGGATGTATCGTCACATCGATGACATCTGTGATACGGCCGAAGCTCTTATGGTTGACAACAAGCTGCAACTGGTGATTGAGGAGGACGATGCTGCCCTCGTGCACGGTGTGTAGCATGAGGTCGAAAAACTGTTCCACCGAAGCAATGGATCCAGTAGAAGATTTTGGGTGGAGACGGGAATTTTTTCACCATCAAAATAACCGAGGACGACTTGTACTGCACAGGGTATGTAGACCAGAATGACAAATGGAGCTCTTTAGAGGGATGGGGCAAGTTATTTTCATCTGAAGACGAACAACCTGAATTCAGTGAAATATATAGTGACCTCCTTAAGTCCCTTCCAGAAGATGACGCTAATGAGAAATTGACACAGCATGGATGATGGATCCCATCCCATCCCAGAGCAAGCAAAGCAAAGCTTAAATCGTCTTGGCCATGGCGTCCAACAAGGCACGAGTGTTTGCTCAATTGGCCCTGGGCTTGCTCCTCATGGCCTACAGTAAGTTTAGATAGTGGATACTGTCATAATATATCATGTTAATATCTCATACAAGACGGAGCTAGCTAGCACGTGTATATTATTGCAAATTGTATTGCCGGAACAAGCACACCGTCGCGTGACGGAAAAAATCAAGTTGCATTGTGGGGCCTGGCAGCTTGTTTTTCTTTTCAGCATTTCCATCTACCGTCGGAGCTCGGATCGCACGGCCGAGCCTGCGTTGCCGTTACCTACATGAGCCACATCTACCTTTCACTTTTTGTGTTTTGAGATTGGTGGAGCTTTTGATATTTATCTAATATAAAATCAATAATTGCTGATGCCACTTTGATATGTTTTACAAAATATCATGTTTCAATTATGTTTCAGTTTGATTTCATAATTTTGTGAGTGGACTAAGTTAACACATGGGGATATCACTGATGACGTCACTGTTGTAGGTAGCGTTCATTGTAAAAAGAGATTTTCGCTGGTACTGATGTATAGCATATTGCGCTGAACTGAGCATGAGATGTTTTTTAAAAGGAAAAACTGGGTATAAGATGGATATATAGAGTACATGGCTGTCCATGTTCTCCCTCCCGTGTTGCCCCGCCCCCTCAGCTTGGCAAAGCCCTGGCACCGCCGGCGGTGGCGGGGAATCTCTTCCCTAGCGCGGTGGGGTGGGGCATAGAACAACAATATGGGCAAAGCGGAACAACAAATAGACTATATGGAACATGTTTTAGTGAATGTGGAATTTTTTGTGCACAAAGGTGGCGTCTAGAAATACCCCGATACTCTTCCATTAAAACTACACGTGGCGGGTACAATTTACAGACAAGCCCTTTGACAACACTCGTACAAAGAACTTGCTATTTGAAGAAAGGGCCTCCAAATTTACAAAAAGCACCCTGCCTAAAAATATGGAAAATCAATCAAGGACCTGGACACCTCCGCCACCGAACGTCGATGACATCCAGGCCTCGCCGCCGAGGTCTGAGGGTAGATAGCTCATAAGCCCTGCTCCGACGAAGTACCCACACCGCCAGTCACCACCGCATCATCGGGGATGAACCACTTGAAGGCGTGGCAACGGCGAGCTCCAGCGGCTGGCACCAAAAAAGGCCTCAGTCATGGAGGTTGAAGTCGGGCCGCCCTTTTGGCCGAAAGATCATGGCATCGAACTTGGACGCAATGTAATCCACACAAGGAGAGTTGGACAAAGAAGCTCCATAGCACCACACATGCAAAGCTCGATGAAGATCCCTGCATAAATAATCATCACCACTGCATCCGGTCTCCTCACCACCACGGTAGGCCAGAGCGAGCTACGTCGATGCATCCAATCGACCTCGGGCGACAAACTTGGATCACAAGAATGAAGCAAAGAGCAGAAGATTTCAACTCCTCTCTCCCTCGCCACCAAGGCCGGCCGAGAGCGAAATTACAACACAACTCACCAAGACGAGCCGGTGCTCCCCCTCGCCTCCATGGCTGGCCGGGAGAACCTTTACATCTTGGCTTTCTTGCATCCGACAAAGATCCGCCACCAAACCTTTATTGAAGAAGATGGTGTTGTCCCTACTCCCGATCTACTCCGACTAGAGGAGCGCCATCAGCAGCAACGCCGACCCTAGACCACCGGGGATCTGGCAGCGACGATCCCATGCGCCATCTCCACTACGGGGAGAGCCCCCAAATGACGGCATCAAACCGAAAAACTGCAAAAAAACACACCTAAACCTAAGCCTAAACTACTCCGGCGCCTCACCACGACCAAGTCCTGCCAGCTCGCCCGGCGGAGAGGTCAACAGCGGCCCGGTCAAAGGAGTGGAGCTCTCAAGTTACTGTAGTGCAAGGAGAGCAGTCCTTCCTAATTGAGAGCGGTCCTTCCTGATTGAATGTGGATTAAATCACGAGTATAAATGGAACTAAGAGTCTTGGCATCGATGGAACAAATCATGAATTCAAGTGGAACAAGAATATGGGCGAAGTAGAACAAAAAATACAATGCCAGGAACAAGTATTAAGTGACAGTGGAACAAATCAGGAGTATAAAGGGAACTAGAAATTTTGACACCGATGGAACAAATCATGACTACAAACGGAACAACAATATGGGAAAAGGAGAACAAAAATAGAATACAAGGATCAACTATTTAGTGACCGTGGAACAATTCATGAGTACAAAGGGAACCAGGAAAATCTTAGCGTCATTGCTACAAATCATGACTACAAGCGGGACAAACATATGGAGATAGTGGGACAAAAAATAGAATACATGGAACAAATATTTAGTTACCATGGAACAAATCACAACTACAATTTGAACTAAGAGTCTTGGCATCGATGGTACAAATCAGGACTACAAGCAGAACAAAGAAATGGGAGAAGCAGAACAAAGTAGAACAAATCTGATCTACACGCAAAATTAAATATAGAATTCCACTGGAAACCCAAATCAAATGAAGAACATTGTCACTCCCTCAAAATAATAAAGAACACTGCCACTTGAGACTTTCACAAAAAAGTAAAATAAAAAAGCTGATTGGTACTAGAGACTTGTGCGACATCGACTCGGTCAGGCTAGTTGTTACAATCCGATGAATTTCTTCCAGCTCAACTGCACTTCGCAGCATGGGCGGAGTTAGGGGTGTGTCGGGTGTGCCCTTGCACACTAAGAATTCTAGTGAAAAATTCAGGATTAATTAGGTAGTTGATAGCCTATCGTCATAGCCAATTAGCCGATGGGGCACAAGACCGCGCACTTGATCTGTCTCCGTTCCCAAATTCCTAATTCTATTTTGGCGGCCGATTTTTCTTTTCCAGTAAAATAATCAAAAGTGAAGATAAATTGTGCTGACATTGCGGCCCTTTTTGGAAAATGTGAAGCGAATTCTTTTTGCTTCTTCTAAATACCCATCAATTGTGGTTGATGTGCAAGCTGAATGCGCTCTAGGATGTCGAAAATTTGGTTGATGTGACGTCTAGAATTTTGTTTTCGATTGTGCACACCTCCGAAAATTTTCTGGCTCGGCCAATGCTGGGCAGCAGCAAAGCCATGTTATTTGGAATCAAATAATGATTCCGAAATTCAAATTGCGAAACCAAACAGCGATTCCTCATCAACTAGCAGTAGCATAATTTGTCGTGCATCCATATGCTAGTCTCGCTGCCGCATCTGCGTGCCTGCCTAGCTGTGCCCACTCCCGATCTGGGGTCGAACAAAATACTAAAGTCTCGTGCTTGCCAGAGGCTGTCGGTGTACCAGTTCTCACGCTCGAACTATCTTCATGTGCGATGAATCGCCGTTATCACGCTAGCCCTAATAAATTATGCTCGCAAGTGGCAGCCGCAGCACGATCGGTGCAGTGGTGCCGCGAGATCGATTCATTGTGACCTGGACCACGCATCTGCGGCCCATCACGTACAGCCAGTTCTCAAAACTCTGAATTCGATTAAATCAGAGGTAGTACACATCAGGATTACATTTCGTGGCAGAATAATCAATCAAACGTGAGAGGTATATGAGAGCATTATTAATCGCACAGTACATTTGAAACGAATCAGGAATCCAAGATCGATCGGTCGATCGATAGATTTACATGCTATGGAGGTTTTGCTAAATGTCAACTCAACGAATCAATCTCGAACTGAATCCGGTATAAACCCCAAAGAACCACCGACGGCAAGGGAAGAAAGAAAGATCAGAGAAAGAGAAACAAAGATGTCTTACAAGTTACTACAAGATCAATGAGTCGCATCAAGCTCCAAGAACCGGACGAGCAGTGCCGTGCTCCCCCGTCGCCGTGAGCCGGTCGTCGGCGTACGGCGACAAGGTAGCACCCTGCTGTATGTCTAGCCTCTGCAGCGGGTGATGGATGAGCAGCCGCGGGAGTAGGGGTTGGCCTGGGCGCCGGGGCGGCAGTTGTAGTAGGACGCGCCGCGGTACGAGCACGGCACCGCGTTGCGCCGCAGCGCGTCGTAGCCGATGTAGCTGTTACCGGCAAGCTGCCTCCTCGTCGCCGCATCGCCCTCGCACCCCTCCTCTTGATCCTCCACCGTGCACGCCGACACCCGCATGACTGCGCCACCGTCGTGATCCTGATCCGTTGCCCACTTGGCCGGATCAAGCTCGTGGTGCGGTGTGGCTGCGGCGACGAGAAGCACGGCGGAGACGACGAGGAAGGCGAGCGCGACGTGGCACCGCGGTGGCGCCATCGATCTCGCGCGCACCGGCGCACGTATCCCAGGTGGTGCTGCGCTCTGGGCGGGGGGTCAATGCTTGGGCTGTAGCACTGGCGCACTGCTACCTTCGATGTGGTAGTGTTCTTGTGCTCCTGTGTCTGTATCGACCGACGAGTGTGGGGCAGTAGGTGCGGTTAAGATCTCATCAGGACAGTCGTTTAAAGAAATGAGCAGAGTTCTAAATGCGGAGAGGCAGCCAGAGGGAACGGAGCAGTATGGCTGTGCTCAGCGGCAGTGACTCTTAAATTTGAAATCCTTGCACATTTTTTTTTTTTGAAACGGAGGCAAAAGCTTTGCCTCATCCATTCATTAAGCAGAAGGTGCCCGGTTTTTAGGAGAAAACCGGGTGAAAACCAACAACAACAGTGCCAAAGCACACCCACAGCCACACACACCCCGCCACAAGGGGCACACCTAGCCACCCTGGCTACCCACAAAAGCTACAGAAGAAGCTCAAGTTGGCCTATGCCAAACAGATGGCCCTTCGAGGAGAGACCGGCGGCTCCGATTCGAAGACGAGCCTCGAAGTGGGGATGCGCAAGACCCGCGCGCCGAATAGGACCTTCACTAGACCGCCCATCGAAGGTCATCGTACACCGTCCAAAGGCGGCTTCGACTTCACAGCGATAGGAGACCATCACGAAGACATTCGGACACGCCGGAACGGAGCCGGCTAACACGGTCTTGACGCCACCAAACCTTGTTCGTCACCATTGTCGTTGCCTCACAAGTCTCCACCCGGAACACCCGCATACGAAGCCATCGCCTCGATAAAAAGCACCACCTCTGTCGTTGCCTATTCGACGGTACCTCGGAGGAGGGATCCTCACGAGGGGGAGAAGAAGTAGGGGCCATAGGGCGGAGTGCACACGGGACGGTGGTACGCAATTTACCCGGCCCGGAACACACGCACGATGACGGGGCCTACTGCTGCTTGTCTGGAATTATCTGGGCGCTTTCGCGTTGTTACAATGAGTTGTGGTTGTGCCTCTAGGGCTCCCGGGATCCGGCTTATATAGGCGCACGGATCTAGGGTTTACATGGAGAGTCCTAGCCGGAATACAAGTTGCCTAACTACGGTACAATGTCTTGCCGTGTACGTCAAGGATCCGCCTTCCTCCAAGTACGTGCTGGATCCGGATACTTCATGGGCTGTCACGGATCCGGCCTCCTTCGTAGGTCGGTTGAGATCCGGCTTCCCGTTCCTGGGCTGGACTTCATCCTTCATGATCTACAGCAACTGGGCCGCCCGATGGGCCACATGCCTCACCACCAACTATGGGCCACCCGGGCTTGCCGGATCTAGGCCATGCCATTGATATACCCATAAAGTATACCCACAACAGTAGCCCCCGAAGTTCTCCGAGATTCATCATTCCTCCGACTTCATTCAGCTCGGATCCGAAGAGAATCTTGAAGAGCTTCAAAACTTTTACTTGATTTCGTCGGAAATCCTTCGTCTTCAGATGAGGTATTGCAACGGAGATTCCGCGTTCCCTGCGCACACCTTCCTTTTTTCCCGCGCTAAATTTTCGCAGATGCAAATCTTTAGCCGGAATTTTCGGGAGCGCACAGTTAAGTTACCTCCTCGTCATTTTACCATTATTTGACCTAAGACACGTGTCGATCATCCAACGGCGTGACTGTTCAGTTTCCGCCGTTAGATCCGAAACACGAATCTCCGCGCGGGGTCTATATATAACCCTCGCCCGCGGTAACTTCTCATTCTTTCACCTTCTCACCCTCATCGTCTTCTTCCTCGCGCCGCCCGACGGATCTCATCTCCGGCGAACCTCGCCACGGTGAACTCCGCGCGCCGCCAGTCCAAGCCTCTCCTCGCGCCAAGACCCCTTCGGTTGAACGGGAAATCCTTCCCGCCGCCGATTCGTGGTCACGCGAGGTGACCTCTCGCAAGTCCGGCGACCTCGACTTCACCGGAGCTCCGTCGAGCCACCGCGCCATTAACGGTACGTGCGCCGGCCTTGTAGAAGACAAACTTAGTGTAGATCCGGATACTCAAATAATTTGCATGGGCGCAGACCGGAAGCATGCCACTTGATTCATCGCACTTGTATCGGTAGCTCTCCGAGTAGCCCGGATCCCAATCCATTAGAACCAATATGTCCGGATCCCATAGCATACCTGCCACCATATGTTTCCGACATTAGGTTAGCTCAACCGTTTTCCGCATCTTCCGAGCACCGCTCCAGAGCCGGATCCCCTCCCTCAAAGAGCTTCAAGAAGAACTCGAGGGACAAGCTAGGATGGCAGCCAAAGTACAGGAGGCGGAAAACAAGAGGGCGTCCAAGGCCCGGATCCGTGAAGGAGAGCGGGGTCAGTGGTGGCCCTGCGCAACTACTGATGTGGAGCTTAGAGAGCTCCAGAACGAGGGTATGATCTCCACTCACTGGAGCTTCACACGCGACTCCGACGTCCCCAAGCCCGAAGCCGGAGAAATCGTCATGACTAAGGCTTGGGTGGAACGCGGACTATCACTCCCTTGCTCGGAGTTTTTCCTCTCCATCCTCAACACATACGGGCTCCAGCCCCACAACATCTGCCCAAACTCATACCTCCTCCTTTCCAACTTCGTAACTCTTTGCAAAGGGCACCTTGGGATCCGACCGGATGTCGGATTATGGCGGTTCTTCTTCCGGGTGAAGAAGGAAACGAAAGACAAAGCAATGGTGAGCTGTGGGAGTATGACGTTCATGCTCCGACCTAGCCGCATGTATCCTCCTCACGATTCGCACGAATCCGTCCGGTACTGGAACGCCGGATGGTTCTATGAAAAGAACGCCTCAGTTCCGGACATCCACGATGGCTTGCCCAAGTTCATCAACGAGCCTCCGGAAGAGCTCGCAAGCTGGAGCTTTGTTCCTTCGCTGGCCCAAACCCCTATCTTGGAGAAGGCAGCGCGGAGAATCTCCTGGCTAGTCCATGACGGGCTAACCGGAGCTCAGCTTACCCTCAGCTGGTTTTCCCGGAGAATCCAGCCCCTGCGCTACAACGCACGCCTGATGTGCGCTTATACTGGGGCGGACGATCTCCTCCGAGTCACTCGCCACGATCTTCCGGCCGACTCCCTCAAGAGAAGGTTCAAGACGTTGGTGAAGATTCCTAGGGGCCAACAGGTCCGGAACTGATCAAGGATATCTACACAAACGACCAGTGTCCTTCGGTAAGCTCTGTTCTTTTCGTTGCTTCAAACTTCACAAGTTTTTGGATGTTAACTCTGACTTTTATTCATATTCCTCCCAGCTCAACACTTTGGCGGAGGAAAACTTCCGCACCATTCTTCGTGTCCCTGTCAGCGGCGACGCGGCGGAGGAGGTTCCGGAAGACGAAGAGGAGGAAGAGGAACAGGCACCCCGCAAGGCAACCCCTCGACCTTCGAAGCGTCCCCGCGCCAAAGCTTCCGGCTCAGAAGCCGGAGCGAGCGGCGAGGCCTCCGCCAAGAAGTCCAAGACCGTAAGGCCACCTCCGCTAGACTCGAGGAAAGCGGAACGTGCACGCCTGAAGATGCTTTCAACAGCTGGCAGACGCTCGCGCCCCATCATCCCCGGCGCCCCGTAAGTTTCCGAATATGGTGCACCTCTATTTTGGCGAAATCATTTCTTATTCGATTTCTTTCACTTGTTTGC
>NC_061513.1:36221084-36247629 GCF_022539505.1 Lolium rigidum | reverse complement strand
AGAATACTTGTTATGTTGATTATCAAAGCTATGCTTATGTGTTGTTTATGATCTTGCATGCTCTCCGTTGTTAGTAGATGCTCCGGCCAAGTTGATGCTAGTAACTCCAAGAGGGAGTATTTATGCTCGATAGTGGGTTCATGCCTCCGTGAATCTGGAGGAGTGACAAGAACCACTAAGGTTATGGATGTGTTGTTGCCACTAGGGATAAAACATTAGTGCTATGTTCAAGGATGTAGTCACTAGTTACATTACGCGCAATACTTAATGCAATTGTCTGTTGTTAGCAACTTAATACCGGAGGGGTTCGGATGATAACCCGAAGGTGGACTTTTTAGGCATAGATGCGCTTGGATGACGGTCTATGTACTTTGTCGTAATGCCCAATTAAATCTCACTATATTCATCATGATATGTATGTGCATGGTCATGCTCTCTTTATTTGTCAATTGCCCAACCGTAATTTGTTCACCCAACATGCCGTTCGTCTTATGGGAGAGACACCTCTAGTGAACTCGTGGACCCCGGTCCAATTCTCTTTACCGAAATACAATCTATCGCAATACTTGTTCTACCGTTTTCTCGCAAACAATCATCTTCCACACAATACGGTTAATCCTTTGTTACAGCAAGCCGGTGAGATTGACAACCTCACCGTTTCGTTGGGGCAAAGTACTTTGGTTGTGTTGTGCAGGTTCCACGTTGGCGCCGGAATCTCCGGTGTTGCGCCGCACTACATCCCGCCGCCATCAACCTTCAACGTGCTTCTTGGCTCCTCCTGGTTCGATAAACCTTGGTTTCTTTCTGAGGGAAAACTTGCTGCTGTGCGCATCATACCTTCCTCTTGGGGTTCCCAACGAACGTGTGAGTTACACGCCATCACCCCCCCCTTGGCCGCGCGGCCCTGTGGTGTGGGGCCCCCGTGCTGCCTCTTGACCTGCCCTTCCGCCTACAAATAGCCTCCGTGACGAAACCCCCAGTACCGAGAACCACGATACGGAAAACCTTCCGCAGACGCCGCCAACGCCGATCCCATCTCGGGGGATCCAGGAGATCGCCTCCGGCACCCCGCCGGAGAGGGGAATCATCTCCCGGAGGACTCTACGCCGCCATGGTCGCCTCCGGTGTGATGTGTGAGTAGTCTACCCCTGGACTATGGGTCCATAGCAAGTAGCTAGATGGTTGTCTTCTCCCCATTGTGCTATCATTGTCGGATCTTGTGAGCTGCCTAACATGATCAAGATCATCTATCTGTAATTCTATATGTTGCGTTTGTTGGGATCCGATGAATAGAGAATACTTGTTATGTTGATTATCAAAGTTATACTTACGTGTTGTTTATGATCTTGCATGCTTTCCGTTACTAGTAGATGCTCTAGCCAAGTAGATGCTTGTAACTCCAAGAGGGAGTACTTATGCTCGATAGTGGGTTCATGCCTGCATTGACACCTGGACAATGGATGCGAAAGTTCTAAGGTTGTGTTGTGCCGTTGCCACTAGGGATAAAACATTGATGCTATGTCTAAGGATGTAGTTGTTGATTACATTACGCACCATACTTAATGCAATTGTCTCGTTGCTTTGCAACTTAATACCGGAGGGGGTTCGGATGATAACCTCGAAGGTGGACTTTTAGGCATAGATGCAGTTGGATGGCGGTCTATGTACTTTGTCGTAATGCCCAATTAAATCTCACTATACTCATCATGATATGTATGTGCATTGTCATGCTCTCTTTATTTGTCAATTGCCCAACTCGTAATTTGTTCACCCAACATGCTGTTTGTCTTATGGGAGAGACACCTCTAGTGAACTGTGGACCCCGGTCCAATTCTCTTTACCGAAATACAATCTACCGCAATACTTGTTCTACTCGTTTTCTGCAAACAATCATCTTCCACACAATACGGTTAATCCTTTGTTACAGCAAGCCGGTGAGATTGACAACCTCACTGTTTCGTTGGGGCAAAGTACTTTGGTTGTGTTGTGCAGGTTCACGTTGGCGCCGGAATCCCTGGTGTTGCGCCGCACTACATCCCGCGCCATCAACCTTCAACGTGCTTCTTGGCTCCTCCTGGTTCGATAAACCTTGGTTTCTTTCTGAGGGAAAACTTGCTGCTGTGCGCATCATACCTTCCTCTTGGGGTTCCCAACGAACGTGTGAGTTACACGCCATCAGGCACCTGTGTTTTTCAAACCAAAAGGCATAGTAACATAGCAGTAAGTACCAAACGGGGTAATGAATGAAGTCGCCTTTTGGTCGGACTCCTTCATCCGGATCTGATGATACCCGGAATATGCATCAAGAAAACACAGAAGTTCCGCCCCACCGTCGAATCAATGACTTGGTCAATGCGCGGCAAGGGGAACGGATCCTTCGGGCAATGCTTGTTCAAGCCGGAGTAATCGATGCACATTCTTAGTATTTCAGTTGTTCTTTTTGGGTACAAGGACGGGATTTGCGACCCAATCGGTGTGGATAACTTCTATTACAAAACCTGCCTCTAGTAACTTAGCTAGTTCCATTCCTATGGCGCGGCGCTTCTTATCTCCAAAGCGTCGCATAGCTTGCTTCACCGGTTTAGCCCCCGGATTTATGTTGAGGTAGTGCTCGGCGAGTTCCCTAGGTACTCCGGACATGTCAGAAGGTTGCCATGCGAAGATATCCATGTTAGCGCGGAGGAACTCGACGAGCGCGTCTTCCTATTTGGGATCCATGTTGGCTCCGACTGAAACCTGCTTTGAAGGGTCGCCTTTGATGAGGTCGTGCTTCTTGGTTTCTATCGCGGCCTTGAAGGAAGTCTTCTGTTCGGAGATCTGCTTTTTGGTGGTGTGCATCTCAGTCGGATCCACCGCGGCTCTGTAGCCTTTCAGCTCTTCTCCAGATATCACAGACTCTGCGAAGGCGGCTTCGCCTAACTCACACTCATGAGCCGTTTTGTAGTCTCCGGATACGGTAATCATACCCTTAGGACCCGGAATCTTGAGCTTGTTGTAGATGTAGCATGCTCTTACGTGGAACTTGTGGTAGGTGGGCCTGCCGAAGATGACGTGGTAAGAGCTCTTACATGGCACAACTTCAAACGTGATCTTTTCTTCGCGGAAATTGTGAACGTCGCCAAAAGCCACGGGAAGTGTGATGCTGCCGAGGGAATTCGCCTTCTTACCCGGAACCACGCCATGAAACTCAGTATTGCTGTGTTTGAGCTGTTCCTTGGTGAGGTTCATCCGCTCTAGAGTCTCCAGGTACATGATGTTCAAGCTGGCTCCACCATCCATGAGGCACTTGGAGAAGTCATACCCGTCTATGCGGGGACTTACAACCAAGGCGTAGCATTCTTTTGGCACAATGGCAGGGTGATCCTCCCTATCAAATGTGCACGTGATTTCCGACCACCTGACATACTGCGGCACAGCCGGAACTGTGGCGTTCAGGATCCGGGTAGCTGACTTGGCAGCGCGGACTGTTGGGGTTCCGAGGAAAGTGTGGTAAGCCCCCACGCTCTTTTTCTCGAATGGGTTGGATTTACCCGCGGATCCTACCTTGGGATCCCGGCGAGTTATCATCCTCGTCCATCGCCTCGAACTATCTTCCTCTTTGTCCTTCTTGCCCTTCCCTCCCTTGCCGCGTGGGCGGTGCTTCCGGGCTCGCTTGTATCCTCGCCTCCGGGTCGTTCTTTAGATCATTGACCCACTTGCAGCTGCGGTTGGTGTGAGTGGACTTCCCCGTAACCGGATCCGGATGGGCCGTGCAAGGCATGTCTCTCGTACTCCTCGTAGGTTTGCGGGGCACGGGATCCGCCACCGTGACCTCGCGTGGCGTGCCGCCGACCCCCGCCGGCTCCGCTTCCACGGCCGCGTCCTCTTCCGCCTCCCGAACCTCCGCGTTGAAACGCCATGGCGACCATCTCGGATCCGCCACTCTTCTCGGTCATCGTGGTTCTTGCGCTTATGGCTGCCGCTCGTTGCCGTTATCACGGTTCTTCTTTTGTTGATGTAGGGGGATTGCCGTAGCCGCGAGATCACCGCCCGCGTCATCATCGGCGGCAGCATGATCACCGGCAATGGAGATCATTTCATCCAACGTCGGCTTGTTTGAGTTAGCCAAACGAGTGAGCGTATGCCTCAGCGAATCCTCCCTCTCGCAGTCCACCAATGAAGGCATACATGGCGGTGGTGTGGTCGACGCTTTCGCACTCGTTCCTCGCATGCCAACCATCGTGTGAGGTAGTTTCTTGAGGTTTCTCCTTTCTTCCGGATGCAGGCTTGCGGTGTCGCTTGCCGTGGCAGGTCTTTTGTAGGTGCCTCCGAAGTGTTTCTCGAAAGCGGTCTTCAAGTCGAACCAAGCAAAAGATTGAGTTCTTCTCGAGGTCACCGAGCCGCATCCGGGCTGGACCTACAAGGTACAACCGGAGCATGCGGCGGCGATGTTAGGGGTTCCTCCGCAAAGGTTACTCGCATTATAGTAATCCTCAATCCAGTATCCGGCCTTTCGGTGCCATCATAATGCTTCAGGTTTCCGGGTAGCTTGAGGTTCATCCTTGGCTTTGGTTCCTCTCGAATCATCCTGCCAAAGCACTTCGGACCAATGTAGTTGGTTCTGTATTCGTTAAGGCGGTCCCGCGCGTCACGCGGGCCGTGGCGAGGAGATTGTGAGCGGGAGCGAGATCTCCGGCCGTCGCCTCCGCCTCCACCTCCGCCGCCACCGCTAGGTGGTGGTGAGGGAGACCTGCGAGGTGGTCGGTCCGATTTCTTGCTTCCGCCTTCCGATTCTCCTCGGCCTTCCCGGTGCTGGCTCCGGCTTCTGTGGCTGCCTTCGCCGTGGCGCTGGCTGCCCTGGTCGTTCCGGCTCCGGCGAGGCTCCGGGTCGCGGCTCCGGCGAGGCTCTGGGACGCGCTCCTCATTCCGACTCCTCCTGGGCTCGGGCTCACGATCGTTGTTCTGGTTCCGGCAAAGTTCCGGCGAGCGCTCCCTGTTTCTGTTTCTTGGCAGCACGTTGTCGCGGATAACAATCCCACCATGCCCCGGGGGCCTGGTGTTTCCGGCTGGACTACGGCGGCGAGGGGGTCGCGGGTAACCATTAGGTGGAGGAGAGGGGTTGCGATATTTGTCTCGGTCCGTAGTACATTGCATCCTTTCCCTTTCTTGGATCTCGACGAAGGCGTCTTTGACGGAACGGGGATCGGATTTGGGTGTTCCCCGGTTCTTCTTGTGCGCTCCGAGGATCCGGTGTGTGATTCATCATCGGGATGCCGATCGGCGCGAGCGTCCTTCTCGCGCGGTGGATACACGCTTATCCGGATTGGATTCTAACCTGCGCGAAGTATCCGCCTTGCTTTGCTGCTGCATTGCTGAAGCGACAAGTTTGCGGAGGTAGTTGATATCAACCTCTTCGTCCTTCTTCTTCAACAGCTCCGCAGCTTTTAGCATGTTGTCCTTTGGGGTTTCCAGCGGGCCGCCGCTCCGCGGGCGTGGCGAAGTTGATTCCGCGAGGCGGAATTGCTTCTCTAACAATTCGATCGGCCTCCGCCTGCGCATAGGTCATCTTTACTTCCCACTCTTGCGCCATGCTCTTGACGTGCTCGAGTGTGGCAGCAATTTCGCGATCCTGTCTGTCGAATTGGTCCACCAAACCTGCAGCTTCTGCCCTTTCATCCCTTGATGCGGCTGCGGCATCGGCGAGCTTCTTGGCAGTGGCCAGCATTTCCTTTCTAGTGGCCTCTAGAGCCTCCGGATCTGCGGCGTCGCCCGGGGTTATAGGTTTGTTAAGAACTGCTCGTGCAACCATCTCTTCGACTCGACAAGAGTTCCTCCGAAGAAGAATCCCTGCGGGGTCGCTCCCGTGATGCTGGAGATCCTTGGCGGGATGGCCGAGGGTCGATTGGTTGGTTGCCTCTTCGATCCAGGTTGCCCCAGCGCTCGCTACGGCTGCGAGAACCCGCTTAGGCCGGGCGGAGTCGACTTCAGGCTGATCACCGAAACCGTACTCCCCTAGCTTGCGGTTAAACTCGTCAGTATCCATGGAGGGGGTATCTCCGGAAATTGGGCTCAGATTGCCCAAAATCGACTCTTCAACCGGAGTTTCGCTTTCTCCGACAGCTCAGCCTCGATCCGGATCCGCGTCGTTTTCCGGTGCCTCTCGCTCGCTCAGGACCAGCTCCGTCTTCTTGAGGGGCGGTTCCGGCGGTATGGGCCAAGAAGTGTACGAAGTGGCACCTCTCGCTTTCTAACACCCGGGAGACCCGAGCGGATCTCGCATTGGTCTTCCACCGTTGTTTCCTGCTCGTGGGCGGATTGGGTGGGCTTTGAAAATTCCAGATCCGAGGCGGAATCTTCCTTGGGAAGCTCCTCGCATCTCGGATCGGATCTTCGCGACGCGCGTCCAGCCTCGCGGCGGTCGCGTCTGCGTTACTTACTAGTGGGTTTCCGTCGGAATCGAAGGTTTCTCAGATGAAGATGTGTATGCCGCCAACTGGGACGATGGAGAGCTTGACGGGGTTTGTCCTAGCCGGAATCCAACACTCATCCGGAGGGACGATCGGCAGATTTCCGGCGTAGAGGACGCGCCCCACAGCGATGGTGTCGTCGTAGCTTCCCATGGCGGAACCCTCCCGGTTCCGGCCTCCAGACGCCATAGGCCCCACGGTGGGCGCCAACTATCGTTGCCTATTCGACGGTACCTCGGAGGAGGGATCCTCACGAGGGGGAGAAGAAGTAGGGGCCATAGGGCGGAGTGCACACGGGACGGTGGTACGCGATTTACCCAGCTTCGGAACACCTGCACGATGACAGTGGCCTACCGCTCGCTTGTCCGGAATTATCTGGGCGCTTTCGCGTTGTTACAATGAGTTGTGGTTGTGCCTCTAGGGCTCCCGGGATCCGGCTTATATAGGCGCACGGATCTAGGGTTTACATGGAGAGTCCTAGCCGGAATACAAGTTGCCTAACTACGGTACAATGTCTTGCCGTGTACGTCAAGGATCCGCCTTCCTCCAAGTACGTGCTGGATCCGGATACTTCATGGGCTGTCACAGATCCGGCCTCCTTCGTAGGTCGGTTGAGATCCGGCTTCCCGTTCCTGGGCTGGACTTCATCCTTCTTGATCTACAGCAACTGGGCCGCCCGATGGGCCACATGCCTCACCACCAACTATGGGCCACCCGGGCTTGCCGGATCTAGGCCATGCCGTTGATATACCCATAAAGTATACCCACAACAACCTCCGTCTTCCGCAAGTCCCTCAGTCGGTGCCGGCTCCAAGAACGAGGCCCCAAGAGGTGAGTGACGCGAGACGCCACCCTCGTCCGATCCCCGGCGGGATCTGAGGTTCCCCCGGAGTTCTTCCCAAATGGAGGATCATGCAACAGCCTCAACGACGCCTCCAAGAAGGTAGCAGCGCCACAAGCACCACCGTCGTCTGTCCCGGCCGGGAAAAGGGAGCAAGGCATTAGCCCGGTGTTGCACCGCAACCACCACCGAAGAAGGACCAACCGAACCACCTCTCGCCAAACCATGCCCGACGCTCGCCAGCCCCATGCGCCCGACGAGTATGCCGCAGCCCACCGCAGGATCGAGCGCCGGGGCCCGAACCACACCACAGCGGGCCACCCCATAGCCTGCCATGGAACACAGATGACCTCACCGAAGAAGCCGCCACCGCCCGGAGCCGCCGCTCCGGCATCCGGGAACCACATCGGACCGTAGCTCGGACGAGCCCCCCTCCACGCGCACGGCAGGTCAGGCTCGAGGGTGCCGGAACCACCAGATCATGTCGCAGCAGGGAGCCCCGCAGCAACCCACGACGACGCAGCATGGCAACTGGGTCGCGGCCGCGCGCAAAGGGACAGCCCATGAAGCCCAGATCGGGCCCGAGCGGGCCCGCATGGCTGCCGCCGGATCTGAAGCCGCCACAGCACCCGTCATGCCGCCGGCTTCCCGCCCGTCCCGCCGCGACGTGGTCTTCCCCTTCGCCTCCGAGCACTCGACGGCGCCATGCGCCGGCGCGTCGCCTCGCCGGCTCCACCCAGATGCATCCAGCCGCCGGGGGTTCCCCATCCCCCGAGCGAGCAACTCCCGGCCGGAGAAGACACATGGCCTGCCGCCGCCGGCTCCGCGCGGGCTTTGCCCGGCGGAGTTCGCCGGCGACGGCAGGGGAGGGTTGGGAGGGGGCTGTGCTGGCCGGCGTGGGTTTTTTCCGCCGCCCGTGTCGCCCAGGGAAGAGAGCGACGCGGGGGCCTGATGCGGGCCTTAGTGCCCTTAATCCTTGCACATTTGAAATCCTTATACTCTTAAATGCGGAGAAGCGGCAGTGACTCTTAAATTTGAAATCCTTACACATGTTTGAAAAAAAAAGTTACAAAAATCTTTATATTGGAAACGGTGATAAAATATGGAAATTTATTGTATTCCACCAAAGAAATCAGCCGGCTTGTCTTGCTCCGCTGTTCCTCCGTGCGCCGACGCCCTCCTCTGGCCCTCCTCTCTATGCGCAGTGATGCTCTTGCCATTGACAACATCATGGCAGACCTTGGATCCTTGGCATAAAATTTGAGCACCCACAAGGAGCTGGCCTCAGGGACAATGAGCTAGGATTGCGTTGGTACGGAAGCACCTAATGTAGATTCGACGAGCCCGTGGTATGCCGGAGTTCATGGTCATTGAGTTTGAATCAACGAAGCTTTCAATCCTCTATTGTTCATGTGGATGTGAGGGTTTTGATATTTTTTATGTTGCAATGGCTGTTTCAAAATGTTACGATCAACTACATTTGTTGTGTCCAACGAGTTTCATATTCCAATGATTTTTGGGTCCACGCTATACAAAGGAATTCTCCAATGGTACTAATGTTTTTTTTAGAAATGTTGTCTGTGTTGGGTAATTTGTTGCATATGTAGTTTTTCATGTCGCAAACAATGCAAACTTTTTAGGTTTTGCTACAACCAAATTGACACTTGTTGCATACATCTTTCTTTTCCTAAAGGGAGTGCATGAAATGTTCTAACGTTTTTGCACAAGTTTTAGACATCGCAACTAAATGATTTTGCAAGCGATATTCCAAACACACTACAAAATTAAGCAGGACGGCCAGGACGTGGAAAGGACGGCCAGGACGTGGCTGATTCTCCCCTAGAACTAGCCGACAGACGCCTAGCATTAGCCATAAATAATCTCTCTGATGAAGAAGTTTCTAGCAAAACATAACCAAATTCAATTCTTGGAAAATAAAACATCAGAAAATGGCTATATATACATGCATGTTTTATCCTTGATACAGGACTACTATACTCTTCATAACCAAATTACCAACTGGAACTGGTTCACACGATTCATATGCAGTGTTAATCAGGATGTCCGGCTGGAAGAAAATGCCAAATTTAAGAGTAGGATAGTACATACGAGCACTACATTGTGACTCCAAAAGTCCAAATATATGATACGCATGTGCCTCGTTATGAGATTTTGACTTTTTCCAGCCTAAAAAACGAGAAGCTAAGTGCTGAGCTACCCACAAGATGACGTTATCTGATGATTCCCTTACCGAGCTTGTTACCCAGAGCCGTGCTTCAGTGTTTGCTTGCTGCGATTAACGTGATTTCTGACGACTGAACCTGCTGAACCCATGACTTGGTGGTTTGTTTAATCAGTTAGCACTGCTCCAGCGGCTAACGATCGATCGTGATCCGTGACAGAACATGGCGCGGCAACAGGATACGAGGGAGGTTTTGTCCGCGGGCGAGGCGGGCACGTGAAGGGCTACCATTTGTTAACCATATCTTGGCTGCATCTGCAGCTACACATCCACTGAAACACAGCTAGTTCTCAAGATATCTGATCTGATCTGATCTGAGGAGGGATATACATACACAGGCCTTGCTCTGACAGTTGCATGATGGGCAGATTCAAATGGGACATGCCCGCGGCATACCCTGTTGCTAATTGCTATGAAGAAGTTTGTGCTTCGCTAGCGATATGTTGATCTTCTGCAGCAGATGGGCTGGAGAAAAATATATTGTTTATGGGTTAATGATTTGCTTTGACCCATCAGCGCAATGGTATGCTGGAAATTATGGATCGTCCTGTATGTGTTAGTAATACCAGCAGTTAGATATCACAAAAAAGAACTCAGATATTGAACTCAAGATTTTCTGGAATTCCCTCTCATTTCTCAAGTTCACATTTTGAGAAATAATTTGCAGCTCGCTAGAGCTATGTACCTCAATGTGGTGTGTATGTGTGTCTCTTAATCTTCCTCCACCGGAGCATCCTCACCCCTCTCCCCTCTCTTTGTTCTCCTCCTCCTCCCTATAGGAGGTCTATCCCCATGTCTTGATTGCAGGATCGTATGGGTGGATAAGAGCTTGATTTTCCGCCTCCAAGCTCTAGGGAACACCGAGGCTGCGATGAATGTCTTGGCGCTGGCCTGATCCAGCGAGGACGGTGGTCAAAAGTAAAGTTCACGAATTTACAATGTTGCATATGCTATTTTTACATGCGGTGGAGATATAGTTTCTATGTTGCATATAAGTTTTGAACTTTCTCAGTGATTCATTGCGTACATTAAAAATATTGTTGTATCTATGTGTTTGAAATGTGACAACAGCTTTGCATGCTTTTGACATATCGCTCGCGAGATGGGGTGCATATAACCATAGGGTCGTCCCCATGCAACATCTCCAAAAGGCAAATTCTGAATTGATTTTTGTCATGTACGTCACATCTACGTGCATGCAGCAAGGGGAGGGAAGAAGGGGCACCAGCCTCAGGCCACGAGGATCTTCTGCGGATAAGCCATGTGAGGACGAGGCAACACTCGCACACCCGATCCATACGTATAGCTGTGTGCGCCAACAATCAGGCACATCTTCTACATCGAGCCATAGATACACCGAGCGATCTACACCGACGCCTCCGCCGACCTGCGCCAGGCTTACAAGGATGACATCTACGTCATCATCTGTAATATCCCAGGTTTAGAGGCTACAAAATAAGAGAACACCAGAGTGTGCATTACATTCATGCACAGAAAATTCGGGGAATTTTCGCGCTTTCAAATAAAACTTGTCACAGTAACTGCAACTTCACTTGATTTGCTGGAATTGAAGTAGCTCATCAAGTCAAGTGCTATAAACCTCAATGTGATATTTGCTAAAATCTTGTTTTGGGTAGATATAATTTTATTCATAGGTTGGATCAAATGGAACTAGAACTATTACACAACACTTTAAGTGAGGATCAAATACCAAATCCTATGAAGGATCATAACATGGTATTCCTTACAACAACACATTCTTTACGAATCAAACCCTAACTTATTAACACTTAAAAGTTAGCAACTACATTTGTGTGTAATTTAGTTCACCTATAAAATTATTACCAAATATGGTAAACCACAAGATCTAAATTGCATAAAAGCTAGTATTTAAATCATAACTTATTAATTATATGGAATATCATGAAACTAAATTCGTTTACATTACGAATTATAGTTCAAACTATTTAAATAAAACTAACTACGAGTATTTTGAAACTTATATGATCATGTCTTGGTGAAATCAAATACAAACTATCCAAAATTGAGGAATAACATACCTTCAATTTTGACCTTTTGACCAATATTATAATATAAATCCAATCAAATATGATATAGTGCCTCATCCACAATAATAAAACCATCCACAAGATATTTAGTAACAAATGCCACTTGGCTATCCAAAAATAAATCATATGAGAGGATAATGATCATGCCACATAGGATGAAAATATCCACATTACTTGCATTCCAAGCTATGCCACCTCATACTCAAAGGATTGCTATGGATGAGGGCATGACAACCAAGCACCTTACTCATCAAACCAAAAGAAGAGTCACCCATCTATGTGTCATGATACTAGAGCTTGCCCAAGCCTATAAAAGGAGCCACACCCTTCATCTATTTGATCATCTAGTACCATGTTACAAGGAAACCAAAACCTTGAGACCATCCATACATTATCTAGGATCAAGATGAAGAATCTAGGGTGCATGCATACCACAAGATGCAGGTTTATCAGATTTCCTGAAGAACAAGCTACAAAAAATACCAAGGTAGAATTCCTAGGCAAACCATATATTTAGATGATCATATAATCATCTCTTGAGTAGGGCCTTAGGATATTCCAAGACATTGAGAAGTGAGAGAAGTTATAATACTAACCATAGCCATGTCCATACAAGAACACTAGAGAAGTACTAATCCTAGTTGTTCAAGTCAACATTTGATCTTGGAGGTGAGAACCCTATTCCAATAGCAATACCTTAGGAAACCAATTCCATAATCATCACAACTTGGTATTAATTATAAACCCTAAGAATCTAGGATGAGTGTGATGAGAGGAATAATAAATAGAGATTAGTGAGGAATAAGTTGATCATGTCTAATGCATGACCATGCCCTATAGATTTGAATGATAAGCTAAACCTATATGATAAACAGATATCATTCATCACATAAAATGATAGGTAGATCACTAGTAATTAAACCTAGACCATTCCTCATGTCTTGAATGGAGGAGTAATGGTATTACACTTAAACCTTGCTTATCCAAGCATGTGGGACACCACTAGTTATGTTTACCAATTCTAGTAGTGAATCATCTGGATTATACTAAACTCTTTCTTAGCCAAGCTTAATGGCAACTTTGGTAGTATATGGAGATGAACAACCTATCATTAGTGTGGGAGACTAAACCCTAGTCAATTCTATATGGTGTCAACTCACATATCAAACCCCAAGCCTATATCCTAATCCTAGTTTGTGCATCACAAGTAAACCCTAAGATCATACCCTAAACTCAAGTACTAGTAAATAATTAGATGATCAATCAATAGCTAGGATTTTAAAATAAACCTAAATAAATATCCATGCCCTTAGCCACATTTGGGAACATGAAATGATGCTCATGATATCATTTTCAAATTGATAAACCAATGTAGTATTAAATTAGAAAATGTTATTTACAAGGAAATACAAAATATAACTAACACTTGGTTAATGGAGTAATTCTTGAAAAGTAATTTGAACACTCCCAAATTTAAAATATTGAATCCTATCTATGAAGGATATTTTATCTCTTTCTCAATAGTGTTTATGGATATATATAAAAACATCAAACATAGTATATTAAATAAAACAACCAAGTATTTATTACTTGTGATCTTTTAATAGAAATCAGACCGGTATAAAACTTTGAATTCAAACAACAAATTCAAAACAGAAATTTAAAATAGAAATAGAAAAGAGAGAGAGGGCTTACCCTGCCAGTCCACCGCAGCAGCTCAGCAGCAAGCCAAGAGCAGCCCAGCACCATCACCACCGCAACGGCCTAGTCCAACCCATTATACCCCTTCGGTTAAATAGAAGAAAAGTGGAGCCGTCTTCTCCCTGTGGTCGACAATGCGATGGTGAGCTCGCCGGCCACGTCCTCGTCGATGATAAGGACGCTCCGGACATCGCCAGTCATCCCAGAGCTTCTTCCTATTTTCTTCGCGTCCATCTCGTCCACTCTGCGCTAAGATTCGCGCCCAAGAACACCTCTCTGTCGTCAGTTCATCTGGGCCACTGCCGCTGGTGCATTTTCGATAGAAGCCTCGCCGAGCTCTATAAATACCGCTGGAAGATCCTGTAGGAAACCCTAGATTCTTGGAACCTCTCCATTCCCTCTCTAACCTTTCCAAACCCTCCACATCATCAAGAACCTGTCGCCGGCGTGGAGCAAGACCACGGCGATAGGAGCCACCCCAGTCTCCGACGCATGGTCGAGGAGAAGCACCTCGACGCGTAAGTCATCTGGGAGGAAGCACGCATCCAGGAGAGCTCATGATTAGCCCAATATTGACGTTCCCTTTCTCAGTACCTCGCTGGTAATGGCGAAATCGAGCTCGTCTCCGTCGACAATCCACTCCGGCAACCACACCATCGTCCTCAGGGTATGCCTACGCTTATGTAGAGCGTTTAATCTCATCGTTTAATCATTTGTAGCTCCATTTCATACGTTGGACGGAGTAAACCTTCGCAGCACATGGTCGTCGTCGATACTCCGGTGATCCCGTGAGAAAAGCAACACCACCAGTAGGACCACCTCGTTGTCCTTGTTGTCCTTGTTCGTTTAAGCCTAGTCTCGCATCCCCGGGAGCAGTAAATCAGCGGCGCCATTGTCTCCTGGTCGCTGGTGTCAAGTCAGAGGCAAGGCCGACGTGGCGGTGGGATTCCAAGCATTGATTAACTGGTCGTTGCCTTTGTGGCAACTGACTATTCAATGGTCCCACGGGTCAGTCTCTGTAGCTAGGGTGTGAACCGGTACATTTAGTACTTCTATTTAATTCAAAATCCAAAAAATGCTGAAACTTTGCCAAAATGTATAAAATTCATTTCAACTCAAAAAATACAAATAAGATATGTATGCTCACAAAAGTAAACACTATCCAATAAAAAATATAATATGAAATTGTTTGTCAAAATAAACAATCAATTATTTTAAATTTTATTAATTATGCCTTTTCTTTTATCCAAAATACAATTTGAATTCAATAATTAGATAAGTTTCAAAAATAAATAATAGCTATTCAGTAAGTAAAGAAAATATTAAGATTAATTTTCTTTATCACACTTTCATTAACCTAAATATTAGTGGTAATTTAAAAAACCCTAAATTGCAAATTACATTTACTATTTTCTTTAAAGAATAATAAAGAAAGAAATGTTAAAAACTAATATTATTTTTATAGTCAAAAAGTTATTTATTTACTTAAACCTATTTAGTCAACAATTTATCATTTTACAAATTTAATAACAATTATAAAACCCTAATTCCTACATTAAACCCTAAATAGTATTTGTCTTAATCTTTGAAATTAATAACATGTTAAGTCCATTATTAATCCTATTTCAAAGTAATTAGCAACTTCAAATGTATTACCTATTATTATTTTAATAATTGTATCAAAATTCAGAAACCTAATTCTAATATAAGTAAGAACCTTGATCTCATTATTTTATGTGATAATGCTAAATTGTTTTCAACTCTAAACCCTAGTTATATATAACATGTGATGATATGCAAATTAACCTTAGTCATAGAACTAGACCAAGCAAATAAAAACATGCTTACCTTTTATTAAGACATTATTAACTCAAATACAAATAAAGTTATCACCTCATGCTTTCATCTTTGACTAATATTTATGTAACCAACTAGTACCACCTGGGTGTAAACCCTTGTTACTCTCATATTAACACCCTTGATCACCATTCCTTAATACCACACCATTGAAATCAACCTTAACCACCATTACCTAGTAGAACCATGGTGATCGACCACAACTCATCAATCCTAAATCATCGGGGTTGGTAGCATATTTGCCAGTTCTTTAAACATTGTCCTTACCTGACGATGATGGTATTTTAGAATTTAGAGTTATCACGTATCGAAGCTTTTGCCTGCATAATCTTGCAGTCAAGAAAGACAAGTTCATCGCTTGCTCATGTTATTTCATTATTTTTATCAAACTATATGAAAAGTAATATACTTATCACTCTTGCATTGAAAACCAAAATATTATTTTACAATTATGAATATGACTATGTGGTGAGCAATGGAACCATGGTATGTGTTGATGGTGGAGGTTCCATTGCCAGGGTTCTACGCATCTAGGACTAATCACCAATGACGTCTAATGATTCTAGCACCGTACATATCGCGTTAACCATGAGATCTATAATGGCTCTAGGGAAGTTAACTTTATCTTTTTCCTCTCGCATATCAAAGGATTAGTAAGAAGGGTTGCCTAGATCAGTCTATCTATTTGGTAAAGGTGAGGACATTGGTCCGGTCTACCAATAGATACATGAGAGGCCAGACTTGTTAAAGATCTATGAAAGGATTGTAAGGGTTGTCTAGGTTAGTCTATCTATAGTGTACAAGACAGGGCATGTAAATTGTTCGTAACAGTCTACATTAACGGTAAAGGTGAGAACAAATGCATGGGCCAGTCTACCTATAGATAAAGGATATGACATACTTACATAAGGGTGGGTATGCGGGGTCGCGGAAAAGGCAGTAATTGACTTGGTTCTTATACTGGGCCTCACACCAAGGAAGTGTGGATGAGCATGCAACTCGGCTGGCAATAAGGATAAGTTCTCTTATGGGAAAAGTAACGCACCTCTGCAGAGTGTATTGAATTGTGGTTGTCTCTTCCTGTTCCGGGAAGGGAACTACGAATGCGACAGGAAAGGAACTCCGTGAAATTATGGTCAACCTGTGATGACTGACGGGCATATTTTTCAGAATAAAATAAACCTTTTGAAGAAATGTTTACGAAAACTTGCATTCAGCTATGACTTTCTGGTCTGTGGCTGTAACTAGTGCATGATACACCTATTTCCTATAATGAACTTGTTGAGTACGCTCGTACTCATCCCTCTTTGAATCCCCTGCTTAGTTATGGAGTCACTGAAGGAGAAACTACCTGGAACTTGAACTGCAACCAGATGAAGAACCCAATCAATGAAGTCAATGGAGTCAGTTTCTGCATCAGCTAGAGTGGAAACCTAAACTAGTAATAGAAGGGAACAATTTCCCTAATACTAGCACCTAAGTAGCTAAAGTTCTATAGCAATCCAATTATCTCTAGAGCTAGAGTTAGCAATAAGTTAGATTACGAGCTGTTCTTTTGGAGCTTTATTTGAAGTTTACCTCACTATAAAGTAGGAGGCTATGTTGATCTTCTGTAAACAGTTCGTGTATCCTTCTATAGACATGCCTTGGACTCGCATATGTTTCCGTTGTACCACTCTAAGGGATGTAATATGAGTGGAACGGTGTTTCACTTGTGTTATATCAACGACTTACGTACTACACCATGCAGTGGTATGCTGGGTCATCGCATCATCGACGGGAGGGATGCCTCCAAGCAACACACTGTCGACACGCTTTTTGCTCCGACAACACCAACACATCATCGCCAAGGTCTACATCACCGTGGTCATCATCGACATCGTCGTCAACACACCGCCACCGCCACGCAACATTGTCCACATGATGGATATACAACTGCAACACCCTCTGAAAGTATTACTTCAAGGCAACACGACAACAATGTCAACATTGTCTGCGTCCCACGACATGACACCGAAGATGGCATCGACCGTGTTCGACAGCTAAGACTACATCGACAATCTGACATCACTATTATGATAGCCCCTACAACCGCGCACACGGTCCTAGCAAAACCTTTGTGTGATTGGTGGGCTTCCTCCAGTCCTAGCAAAATTGGTGGTGTCACTTCTGACCGCGTCCTCTGACATCTGCAAGACACCACTGATGGTACATCTAGAAGGTGAAAAATGTCCAAAAAACGCAGCGCCCTCTAAACGAAGAAGAAGAAAAAGTCGGCGCAATTTTTTAGCGCCTCCAGCGAATGCAGCTACATCACCTACGATGACTACATCATCGACCACGACTACCTCGACGATGGCTACATCACGTTCGGCTACCTTGACAACGACATCATGACAATATCTACAACTACACACCGCAACAACTCCAGTCGACAGCGCCTACGTCGTCACTTGCGTCTATGACACACCCGTTGTGACCGTGGGAGGGAAGAGAAGACACCATAATGGAACGACAAGGAGAAGAAGAGGACGGAAGCTCGAAACTTCAAATCCAGTCGTCCGCTTCACTCCCGCTACGACTGAGGGAAATGTTAGAATGCTTATATAAGTTATGTTAGACTAGGACTCTACAATATCTTTTACTCCCAGTCTCCTCCCTCTGTGTACTTCTATAAATAGTCCATGAGGATCATCGGAATAAACATGAAACAATTATTAGGGTTCTATATATTCTTCACGGGTGACTGCGGGAGTAGCTGATTTGCCACGGTCTTGAGCCAGTGAAGTATATGCAAGCCTAATTGTTTTTGTCGGTGTTGAGGGAAATGCCTTCTCTAGCATGCAATAAACAAAATAAGCCGAGGTTTATGAAAGGCCCAAAAGTGGGTGCACACATAGTTGTAAACATGCCAACTCATTTCGTCGAGGACCCTTGTTTCTGAAGTCCAAGTGCATATAAGCACGTGCTATGCTTTAGGCCGCGACACCGCCAGATGGGAGGTGCTATACACTACTCTGGTCGGTGCGGACCAGGTGCCGCATTCCCAGGGTGCGTGTTGGGCCAGCCCAGTCACGTTTGTTTTTGTTTTTTTTTTCTGTTTTCTCCTTTTCTACTGTTTTGTTTCTTTTCTTTTTTAAAGATAAAAAATGCCAACGTAATTTTTTTTCAGAAAAACAAAAAATTTATTATATAAACTTTCTAAAATCTGAATATTTTTAAATTTGTATATTTTCAAAAAATGAAATACATTATTGTCGAGTTTTTTATATGAACAATTTCCGAACTTGAACAATTTTTATTTGAATTTTTTCAGATTTGAATTTTTTTCGAATTTTAACAATTTTTGGAATTTGAATAATTTTCGAATTTGAACATTTTTTATGTTCAAATATTGTTTTTTCAAATTTGAATATTTTTAGATTGAAATTTTTTCAAAATTTGAACATTTTTTAAATTGATTTTTTTTCATGATATTACCCAAAATCTTAATTTTTTTTCGATTATGAATATTTTTCGGATACGGACATTTTTTAGCTGTGAACATTTTTCGTTTTGAACACTTTTCAAATTTGAACATTTTTTTAATTTGAACTATTTTCAATTTTGAACTTTTGAAATTTGAATTTTTTGGATTTTAAACAAAAATAAACATAAACATAAAAAAAAAAGAAAAAACAGAAACAGAAACAGAAAACAAAGAAAAAGAAAAAGAAAAAATGTGAAAATGCGCCAGACCCCCGATCAGGGTGTGCGGTGGCTAGTAGGCACCAACCTGATCGGTGTATAGGATGTGCTCCGCCAGATCAAAACTAAACCATAGTGCGCAGGTCCAGTGTCCTTTGTCCAGCAACGTTAAATGGGCCGCGGATAAGCGCCATGGAGGCATACGTTGTCTTGCGATATTGCCACCTCCAGTTCAGACTTGGCAAGGTCCTTCTTCCCAGACTCACCAGTTCTTGACCCAGTTAAGCATTTCGCCCTGTTTCTTACTAGGCTTCAGAGCTCAGACTATCTTTGCCGATCTTAGTTTGTTACTGGGTGGTAATGATCAGATTCCATCATTATGCTCAGATAAATCTTTTGTGCTTGTGGATAAGGACGTGTAAGCAGTATAGCTGCAATGATACATGCATGTAGTTGCTGATCAGAACAGCAAAGTACTCTGCTAGCTTATTGTATTCCCCGCCACAGATTGTGCACGAATAGCAAGAAACGTACTTAGCCGTTGTTTCTTGGCGCAGACCTTCAGATGCAAGGCACATGAATTCAGAAAAGATACATCATACATGCATGAATTTTTTGAATTTTTTGAGCGCTAAAAGTATGAATTTTGAAACCGGCAAATTATATATAGGATCCATGAGTACTTATCTCCCAGACTCCCACTACGTATTTTCGGAGTTGACCCATGCATCTTAGCAAAATATCTCCCTAGATTTTTTGCCTTTCCGGTACTTCAGTTTTCAGACAGGGGAGCTGCACCACTCCCTAAACTAGGACACACCTAGGTGATGCAGATTAATACTACTAGGAGTATGCTAATATGCTTAGTTAGTACTCTCTGTTGCCTAAACAGCAGACTGTGGCGTCAATTTCCATGCCCGCAGCTTTGCTTTGGTCTAAAGAGACAGGGACAGCTACGTTTGCTTTCAGCCTTTAGCTTTCATGGGGATCGTGATGAAGCGCATAAACACATACATCGGCATCAGTTAACTAATTGACCACTAATTTGGAGCCCATAATTGGTGTCTCCACTGCCTAATCCAATCCTGGAGGAGTGGTTAGCCGTATCTCGTTTGTTTCTGCGTCAAGAGCAGGATATGGTCAATGCAGCTGAGCTCTGCGAAAGCTCCCTCTGAAGCTTGATGCCAACCTGCTGCTACTGATGTCTTTAGCTCTGGATGGATGTTCAAGCCCGGTCGGAGTCAATGCACCATAACCCAAGCACAACTGTAACAAAAGAGAAAGGAGCAGTGTCAGCTCTGTCTATGCACTATGCTCTTTCAAGTCTTTTGAGCACTTCGAAGGAGCCTTTTACACAGAACTGCTAGTCTTTCCGTACAGCGTTCCACGCAGAACCACGCTCCTCAAGTATACGTATTGGTATGGACTGTACGAATAACAAATACGCTACCTGATAAATTTTTAATATTTAAGTGGATGAGGAGTTCGCTACAAATTAATTGACCAACGGATCGACCAGCTAGGACTAACTTTCTACGACATCTAAAGTTTTAAACAGCGCGCTATCTCTTCAAGAATACGTATTGGTGTGGACTGGTAGATTATCAATGCTTGAGTGCATGAGGAGTTCACTACAAATTAATTGACGACCAGGTCGAGCAGCTAGGACTAACTTTCTACCACATCCTCGACAAGATTTTTGTGTTTTTAGCTCAAAGACATTGAGCCCACCTTTAAATTAATAAAGACACATGGGATAGACTTGAGAGCGTTTACTAGTTTTCTTAAGAGTGATACATATCAGATGATGTAATTGAAACATGTTTTCAACGACATCACTCTCAACTACAACAATATCAACTGCATCCGTATGAACAACAATATTCTTAACTCTACTGCTCTTAACGATGTGTAATAGGGGAAGCACATAAATTTAGTGACAAATAAACTAGGGAAATGGGATGGAACTACACCGGAGTATAAGATTCAGATTCAGATGGAGTTTGTTATGGAGTGGAAACAACATAGTAGAGAAGAGAATTGTAGTTAAAACCAAGCAACCGAGAAGAAATTGCAGTAGGACAACGTTGAGAAGGAATAACACAGCTGAAAAGCAAAAACTCCTTCGAGAAGGAAAACACAATTGAAAAAATGCAATTGAGAAGAAAGAACATGATTATAGATATACACACTCGAGAAACCAGTTCACCAGTTTCTTATAGAGTAAATGTGCACCATCAAGAAAACACAACAAACAAACAAACAAACAAACAAACAAACAAACAAACAGAGGAAACCAAATAAGCTTTGTTGGGAAACCAGAGGCCAACGTCGGTAAGCATTGCCAGGGAAACGAGGATCATATGAAGAGGAGTCGTCAGCGGAATAACCCACTATGGTCCGTTCCCAATTAATTTGGCCAAACATGGGGAACACGCCTTTTGTTTGTGCCTTCAAAAAGGCCCCCTGTCCTCCCGCTAGGGTGCGAAGGGAACAACACCGTTGGTGGCAGAGTAAATCACTCATAACCCACAATAGCAATGTCGACCGAGCTGCCACGAAGCAAGGCATGAAGGAACCGTATGGTGCGAGTGGAACTCCACATAAAAAAGCGTTCATCAATTAATGGCTCAACCACGCCATGAACAAAAACCTTCGTCCAACACAAAAAATCGGAACTCGCCAAAACACTTGGCTCTTACCACCACTAGTATAGTGATTTATCTATAGAGGGCCACCCTATCCCTGCTTGCGTAGGCTCGAGGGTGTCATCCCCCTGGGAGAACATGGCCACATTTGGGGAGAGGGACACCGAGAGTCATGAATCTTACAACCCGCCATGAGACATCATCATTGCTGACCAATTAAATCACTACTGGTTATCACTAACCACAAAGATACTCGCCAGCCACCCTCGCAGTCCCTAGAAGACACCTCTAGGAGTCATAAGAAAGGATTTGTGGGTTTCAACTAATTGCACGGGGGTTGTAGGGAGGATCAGTGAGGAATCAAGGGAGAAAGATAGTGATGCAACATAAAAAAAAGAACTTGCAGCATGGGGTAGGGATCGCCGTCTCCACCAGAAATGATGATATGGTAATCGGGCACCCAATTGCGATCCACGATCTCCACCACCTTCACACCTGCACGGCAAAGCTTGTATCCCATGAAGAATGTTTTCAACTCACGAAAAATTCGACATCGTGTTCTTCACCTAGGGAAACCACCCCAAATTCTAGAGCGAAGCACCTAAAGGGTGGCACAGTGATCCCTTTCACCTTTATAGACTCCGCACGGGCTTGCCCATCGAGACTAATTCTGCGGTAGCGAGTGAGTGGGAGAAGAGGGAGGGGTGTCGCATGGAGTTACAGTTTTATCTCTTGAGTTCCCTTGTAGGTGGCAACAGAGAGAAGGGCAAGAATTTTACATCCTAAAAATTCTTCTTTGAAGAAAATGAATTCCCATCAGTCCCATCCTAGTTGGACCAACATGTCAAAATGATATGACGATGGCTACTATAACAAGTCACACAACATGTGAGTCATCATCTTCACTTTCCATCCCAATGGGCTAGATGTCAACTAAATGTCTCTCAGTACACACACAATTACCATAGAATTGTGTGCACAATAACCACTTCCGAGGGTTGGGTACATATTGACTTGTTTGTAATTAGCTAGATATCCATATCTCTCAGGCCTCGACCCAGGCTTGAGAGAGATAGACGCCACATACTGATACGTCTCCAACGTATCGATAATTTCTTATGTTACATGCTTATTTTATGACAATACCTACATGTTTTAAACATACTTTATGTCATATTTATGCATTTTCCGGCACTAACCTATTAACAAGATGCCGAAGATCCAGTTGTTGTTTTCTGCTATTTTTGGTTTCAGAAATCCTAGTAAGGAAATATTCTCGGAATTGGACGAAATCAACGCCTGTGGTCTTATTTTTCCACGAAGCTTCCGTAAGTCCGAAAGGGAAACGAAGTGGGGCGACGAGGCGACGCCACGCCAGGGCGGCGCGGCCGTGGCTTGGGCCACGCGGCCCCGGCGTGTGGGCCCCTCGTGGCGCCCCCGACCTACCCTTCCGCCTACATAAGCCTTCGTCGATAATAACTCCGCACCGAGAGCCACGATACGGAAAACCTTCCGCAGACGCCGCCACCGCCAATCCCATCTCGGGGATTCAGGAGATCGCCTCCGGCACCCTGCCGGAGAGGGGAATCCTCTCCCGGAGGACTCTTCACTGCCATGGTCGCCTCCGGAGTGATGTGTGAGTAGTTCACCCCTGGACTATGGGTCCATAGCAGTAGCTAGATGGTCGTCTTCTCCTCATTGTGCTATCATTGTCGGATCTTCTGAGCTGCCTAACATGATCAAGATCATCTATTTGTAATGCTACATGTTGCGTTTGTTATGATCCGATGAATATTGAATGCTATGTTATGTTGATTATCAATCTATCATCTATGTGTTGTTTATGATCTTGCATGCTCTCCGTTATTAGTAGATGCTCTGGCCAAGTCGTTACTTGTAACTCCAAGAGGGAGTATTTATGCTCGATAGTGGGTTCATGCCTCCATTAAATCTGGGACAGTGACAGAAAGTTCTAAGGTTGTGGATGTGTTGTTGCCACTAGGGATAAGACATCAATGCTATGTCTAAGGATGTATGTGTTGATTACATTACGCACCATACTTAATGCAATTGTCTGTTGTTTGCAACTTAATACTGGAAGGGGTTCGGATGATAACCTGAAGGTGGACTTTTTAGGCATAGATGCATGCCGGATAGCGGTCTATGTACTTTGTCGTAATGCCCAATTGAATTTCACACTACTCATCATAACATGTATGTGCATTGTCATGCCATCTTTATTTGTCAATTGCCCAACTGTAATTTGTTCACCCAACATGCTATTTCTTATGGGAGAGACACCACTAGTGAAGTGTGGACCCCGGTCCATTCTTTACATCGAATACAATCTACTGCAATACTTGTTCTACTGTTTTCTACAAACATCATCATCCATACTATACATCTAATCCTTTGTTACAGCAAGCCGGTGAGATTGACAACCTCACTGTTAAGTTGGGGCAAAGTATTTTGGTTGTGTTGTGCAGGTTCCACGTTGGCGCCGGAATCCCTGGTGTTGCGCCGCACTACACTCCGCCGCCATCAACCTTCAACGTGCTTCTTGTCTCCTACTGGTTCGATAACCTTGGTTTCTTACTGAGGGAAAACTTGCCGTTGTACGCATCACACCTTCCTCTTGGGGTTCCCAACGGACGAGTGCTTTACCGTCACAAGCAGCACTTTTTCTGGCGCCGTTGCCGGGGAGATCAAGACACGCTGCAAGGGGAGTCTCCACTTCCAATCTCTTTACTTTGTTTTTTGTCTTGCTTTATTTTATTTACTACTTTGTTTGCTGCACTATATCAAAAATACAAAAAAATTAGTTGCTAGCTTTACTTTATTTACTATCTTGTTTGCATTCTCCATATTAAAAACACAAAAAAATTAGTTATTTGCATTTACTTTATTTTTGTTATCATGACTAGTCCCGTAGTTGTTACTCTATCACCCGAGGAATCAATCTTTACTTTTAAACAAGGGGGTGAGGAGAGTTTTAAAGAAGCCTGATCTAGAGTTTTTGATTCTTATAATAAAACTGAACCTAAAATGACACTAAGTTTACTTCTTAGTAATTTTTATTTTGGGCTTATTCTTCGTTATAGATATGCCTTAAATGCTGTAGTGGGAGGAGATTTCCTTCATTGTGATGGGGATCAAGCTTTTAATGCCATAAAAAAATTGGTTACATCATCTAGCTCCACTAATAATTTTGAACCATCCCTTGTTAGTATTTATAATAGATTGAACACTCTTGAGACAAGTGTATCTTCCTTAAAAGAAGGGTATGGTCGGATTCGTGAGCATTTTGATTATGTTCCAATAAACTCTGAACCGTCAATGTGGGACCCCACTATTAAAGTTACTATTGATGGTAAAAAATTTGATGCTCGTTGTGATATTATGACTGAATTTTGCCTGATGCCTGAAAGTATTTTTGAAACTTTGACACTCTGGGGACTTACTGAAGGTGGAGAAGGAATAACTCTCACTGATAACTCTGTTATAATTCCTAAGGGAATAGCTGAAGGAGTATTCACAACCCTTCTTGGAAAAACGGTATCCACCGATTATCTCGTTATGGAATGTGTAGGTACAGGACAAATCACACTTGGAAGATCCCTGCTGAAGCTCTTCGGAGTAACCATAGATGTGGGAAAAGGCACTCTAAATTCCTCCATACCTGGATGTAGTCATATATTCCCCAAACCAAAGAGTAAGAATAAGAGTAAGAAGGGTAGGCGCAGAGCCTCTGGTAAGAATGCTAATGCTTCATCTCTTGATAACACTTGATACACACTTTCTGCGCCTAGCTGAAAGGCGTTAAAGAAAAGCGCTTATGGGAGACAACCCATGATTTTACTTCTGCACTTTTGTTTTATATTTGAGTCTTGGAAGTTGTTACTACTGTAGCAACCTCTCCTTATCTTTATTTTATTGCATTGTTGTACCAAGTAAAGTCTTTGATAGTAAGGTTCATACTAGATTTGGATTACTGCGCAGAAACAGATTTCTTGCTGTCACGAATTTGAGCAGTGTTCTCTGTAGGTAACTCAGAAAAATCTGCCAATTTACGTGAGTAATCCTCAGATATGTACGCAACTTTCATTCAATTTGAGCATTTTCATTTGAGCAAGTCTGGTGCACCTAAAAAATTCGTCTTTACGGACTGTTCTGTTTTGACAGATTCTGCCTTTTATTTCGCATTGCCTGTTTTGCTATGTTTGATGGATTTCTTCATTCCATTAACTTTCAGTAGCTTTGTGCAATGTCCAGAAGTGTTAAGAATGATTATGTCACCTCTGAACATGTGAATTTTAATTATGCACTAACCTAATGAGTTGTTTTGAGTTTGGTGTGGAGGAAGTTTTCAAAGATCAAGAGAGGAGGATGATACAATATGATCAAGGAGAGTGAAAGCTCTAAACTTGGGGATGCCCCCGTGGTTCATCCCTGCATATTTCAAGAAGACTCAAGCATCTAAGCTTGGGGATGCCCAATGCATCCCCTTCTTCATCGACAACATTATCAGGTTCCTCTAGTGAAACTATATTTTTATTCCGTCACATCTTATGTGCTTTACTTGGAGCGTCTGTATGTTTTTGTTTTGTTTTGTTTGGATAAAGTTGGATCCTAGTATTCATTGTGTGGGAGAGAGACACGCTCCGCTGTTGCATATGGACAAATATGTCCTTAGCTTTACTCATAATGTTTATGGCGAAGGTTGAAACTGCTTCGTTAATTGTTATATGGTTGGAAACAGAAAATGCTACATGTGGTAATTGGTAGAATGTCTTGAATAATTTGATACTTGGCAATTGTTGTGCTCATATAGATCATGTTTAAGCTCTTGCATCATATACTTTGCACCTATTAGTGAAGAAATACATAGAGCTTGCTAAAATTTGGTTTGCATGATTGGTCTCTCTAAGGTCTAGATATTTTCTAGTAAGGTTTTGAACAACAAGGAGGACGGTGTAAAGTTTTATAATGCTCACAATATGTTTTTATGTAAGTTTTGCTGTACCGGTTCATACTTGTGTTTGCTTCAAATAACC
>NC_061513.1:35770688-35916350 GCF_022539505.1 Lolium rigidum | reverse complement strand
TCAAGAAAAGAAAGCTTTATAGTACATAGAGGATGACATGCGGGTCCCATTTAGCGGCGGCGGTATCACCGTTTGAGAGGCGGCGGGGGATCGAAAGAAAAAGGCTAGTGAAAAAATATGAGGAGCCAAAAATAATTCAAGAAAAGAAAGTTTTATAGTACATAGAGGATGACATGCGGGTCCCATTTAGCGGCAGCGGTATCACCGTTTGAGAGGCGGCAGGGGATCGAAAGAAAAAGGTAAGTGACCAAATATGAGGTGCCAAAAATAATTCAAGAAAAGAAAGTTTTATAGTACATAGAGGATGACATGCGGGTCCCGGTTAGCATCGGCGGTATCACCGTTTGAGAGGCGGCGGGGGATCGAAAGAAAAAGGCAAGTGACCAAATTTGAGGTGCCAAAAAAACTCCAAGAAAAGAAAGTTGATTGCACATAGAGGATGACATGCGGGTCCCATTTAGCGACGGCGGTCTCAACGTTTCCAAGGCGGCAAGGGATCAAAAGAAAAAGGAAGTAGCCGAGAAATCGGGGGGTCAAAAAAATCCAAGAATAGAAAGAATTTTGGTTCATAGAGGATGACATGCGGGACCCATGATCCTGCATCGTAAACGGCTCGATCGGAGAACGTTGAACGAGATGGCGCGATCTAGAAAAAAATCAATGCCAGAGAGGCTGCCATATGGGCTCTACATCCCTCGGCGGTGCAGATTTGCGTTGACTCGGTCGGCGAACCCGAGATTTCGAGATGCACCACGTCCCGGGCCACCATACGCGACGTTTTGGCCGTTTTCATCGGGCTAGGTGGCCTCAAAAACGAGAAAAAAAACGTTTTGACATGCACAACGGACAGACCCAAAATCGTCGGCCATGGTACACCAGCAACCACGGCGCGACTTCAACTTCGTCGGCCATGGCAACTTTTCTTGTAGTGCATATTGGCGAGTTCCTTTTCTATTTAGGATGCATACATATTATCAATTGTGTGTTTTTCTGTACATTACTTCATCATCAGCAAATCGATACTGTAGAACGTGAATGTCAAGCTTTTTACACTTACATGCAAGAAGCTTGGCGTAATTGTCACCAGCTATCCGGTCCGATTGCATTCGAGAGAGATTTTGTCCTATTCGTACTTCAAAAGAGATTTTCCTACATAAGATAGATAAAAAATTAGTAACATCATTAAACTTCTTCGAGTTTCATAAGAATTAGAAATCTGAATTATTTCTAACGAGTATCTTGAAACCGTTAAGTGAAACCTCAATATCAAAGATGTAATTTGAAATGCAATGGAGCAGAGTTATAAACATACTAATTATTTAGAGGATAGAAGGTAGGTAGGCTTACATGCCTACTTCGAATAGGAATTTTGGTTGAAGCCAACACCGAAAGTCGGAGAGGAAGCATCATACTCTGATCTTGACGAGTTCAATCTTGAGCGCACCTGTTGTTTACTTTTCCTTATGACATCAACACCATTAAAACCCCAAGTCTCTAATTTAGTTCCTATGCACAAGAGTTAAAACAACAACGACCAAACATCGGGTCCGAGTCTTGAGCACAATCATTCCACACATAATACACAAGCACACATAGCACATTAGGAAGATCAGAATCTTGTGTGGCGGCAAAGTAGTGCCCCAGATTATTATCAACTACCAGTGATAGAAGATCATCCACTGCACTAACCAGTTTGTCATGCTCGCAAAAGAAACACATCAACAGAAGTCCATTGAACAAACAAATTGCCTCATCCCGAAGCTGATCATATTATAAAATTTTAAGGCCATCCTAAGTGAATGTAAGTAGTAGTATTGCACATAATCAAACTGAGAAAGTAAAACTAACGATATCCGAATACAGTATGTGATTTGAAAATTGGCAACGAAGTTTCATTTTGTACTTGGGTAGTCTGAAATTCTGAACCAAACAAATAGTTCACGAATACATGATAAACACAAGTATGAAAATATTGTATCAGGCTTTTCAGATAGCCCGTAGCCTCAAACCCAAATTGGCCCGGATTATGTCAAGAAACTAACATGGCACAACAAATTGCTCCCTATCTAAAATTGCATTAAAGACTTTTGGTGCAAACCAGCACAAGCCACTGTCATTGTGTCTTGCGGGAAGCGTACCTGGGCACACGTGCGAGGAAGACGAAAATATCCTGGGCTTCAGGACATCTTATTCTCTGATGGAGGGCGCAACGCAATTGCAGACGGGACAAGGCATGGAGGCAGGGCTTCGAGGAGGGGGCCGGTCGATGTGGAGGCAGGGTGTCGGCGGCGTGGAGAGCAGCCTCGATTCCCCAACTATTCTCCGGCGATTCCCAAGAGTTGAGGGCGTGGCCTCGCTTCTCCGGTGTTGAGGATGTATCCCTCCCGTGGAAGCCGGGATCGCGCGGCTGCGGCAGCAGGAATGCTCCAGTGGTGGATGCCGACCTAACGGGGGCGGGCTCGCGCGACACAGGCGGCGTGCAGCGACCTAATCGGGGGCGAGCTCGCGCGGCACAGGCGGTGGCGGACAGGGAAGCGCGGCGGTCTCGCGTGCAGGGTGGCGATGTGGCACGGAATCGGCAATGGAGAAGGCGGGTGGCCGCGTCTGCGGATCCAGTGGAGACGGGGACCGCCCATCCACCTCCTTTTGCCCCTCCCGCTGGGTGCCCTGGCCTTCCGTTGGCTTCCGGTCGCCTGGACGAAGAGGACGGAGGAGGTTGTCGTCTAGGCCATCGGCGGCGAGGCAGGACAGCGGGGGTCCGGTCGACGGCGGTGGGTGGGGGGCGTCGGGAGGGACGGAGAGCCAGCGAGTACTGTGAGTGCGATGAGACATGGAGTGAGGACGACATGGAGTGAGGTCGGCGAGCTAATCTCGGACCTGTCGGCCGTCAGGTGTGCGTGGGCCGTGGGCCGTGGACTGCTCTTGTCTCTGCTACAATTTAGAAAAACAAATTGCCCTCAAATTTTCATTTTTAATGATTTTGAAGGTCTTTTTTGGTTAGGAATGATTATCCTTATTGAATAAATACTAATTTCTGTGTCATTAAAAAATTATAATCATGCAGGTCATCCTGTGGTCTATGGATGTTAAATTTCATGGAATATTTCACGGGGGATATTTTATCCGACATTCCTGAACAGGTATATTTGCTCCATATCGCGATACTTATTCCATGTTGTATCATTATTACTTGAAAACTAACTTTAGTTACTGCTTGATTAATAGGTTAATATGACCGATTTTATAAACAAATTAGCCGTAATTTTGGTGGATTCACATTTGAATGATGATAATATAAGGAATCGAGACTTGAAAGATGAGACTTGAAAGATGATGAAGAACAAACATTTGATCCTACTGATTGTGTCATTGTGGATGGACCTCCTAAAAACATCAAAACATCGAAACTAGCGTCACAAATTGGGTTCATCTCGCAATCATTGCTTCTCTTACCATCTGCCAATCCAACAGACCAGGAATTAATTGATGAACTTTGCCTATACATCAGCACAGTTGATGATATCCCTTCACTAGAGTAAGCAACATTTTTTTTTCATTTTATTGTATTGTTCTAATAAATTGCGATAGCATACTTGTAATTGTAATTGACATAATTCTAATTTTACAGGACCGAATGGGTTAAAAGTTCGAGTCCTTATCCTATTAGTCTTAATTTAAGACAAATAAGTGGCATACTAAAAATGAATGAAAATATGGACGTTAGTTGCTTTAATATGGCTGTACGGATACTGGCGTGGCACGACATCCAGCTTGCTAGGGATGTCCCAGTCCACTAGATGGATTTGAACTTCTGTGTAAGTTACTATAACTACATACTAAATCTATTTATATGTGACTCACTTGTGGCATATACTAATGTTTTTTTTTATTATTTTAGTTGATGTCTCAATATGCTCGAGATCCAAGTCGTAGTGACTATCCTGACGTTGTTCGGTTGGCTCAGTTGTTTCTTAGCTGGCCTGACAGCAATGAGTATCATATATCTGAATGCAATATGGTAAGAATTCAATCCTTCATTCTTAAGAGTCAATTATCTGTTATAATGATTGCTAAATTTTAAATGTATCAGTGCAGATTTTATTGCCTTGGGATATTGTTGGGTTATTCCAGTTGTTCGTCTTGGATCGGCACAAAAAAATTATCTCTTTTTTGGACCCGCTTCCAATACCATATTTGGCGAAGACTATACTTAAAAATGTGGCCGATAATTTTAATCTTGCCCTCGAAGTTGCAAACCCTGCATCAAAGGATGACATAACTAAATGGGGTTGCAAGGCTCCCAAAGTTCCAACAAATCTAGACGAGTAAGAATCTTAACAATGTGTTACAATCTTAACGTATTTATTCGACCCGCAATGTAACATTATATGCATGCAGTGCTCTGTCGGGTTATTTGGTTTTTGAGTTCATGCATTCATGGTACGATGGATTGCTACATTTTCCAGTACCCACGGTGAGTATTTACACATGTTCATTTGCATACACTTTGCACATGTTTTTTATAACAATGTTGTATAATGCATATATAGGACGGTTTTCAACTAAGGAAGCGATTTTTGATTCACATCCTGAAGTATGAAGCAAATGAAGCTTTAAGCAATATCCCAGCCATTGCACGAAGCCTTATTGATCGCATAAAAAAGTGGACCTTCAAGAAAGAACCGTCATCCACGAATAAATAGAAGATACAATGTTGCTTAGTTATTTTATCTGTCACTCATATTTCGCCATGTATCAAGAATACATAGATGGACCTTCAAGAAGAAATATAATACAAATTGTTGCTTAGTTTATGTTTTTAAGTATTTTTACAACTAATTCTAAATACATTTATGTGATTGTAAATTTTATGTAAGTGTGGATTGTGTGTTTTAGGCGCTCTCACACCTCTTAGGCATAAATGGCTTGGTAAAATACATGACAAACGATCACAATATATGTTTTTATTACATAGGACAAGACGTGCATTGCACGTGCACGCTTACTAGTTTCTTTAGGATCAGTAAGAACGTGCAACTCTTTCTTATAGGCCAAGCCTGACGACAAGGCACATTCTAAATTTAATAGGCGATTGGCTCTCCTTTTACCATATTTGTTGACATCGCGTGTGCTAATGCCACTACAGGGAACCTGGCCGAAAGCCGTCGGCATGCTGCTACAACATCACATCGATGCATTGCCGCATTCAGAACACCGGCCAAGTTCTCAAATGGCTCGTTAATCTTTAAACGAGACACAACTGCAGGCCTGGGCCTGCTTTTGAAGCATACTACTCCCCTCTATTCACAAATATGAGATGTTTTAGACAATTTAAAGTGAACTAGAAACACACCATAGTGCGTGAATGTACATATTAAAATTAGACTAGACAGATACCAAAATAGATGAATCTACTAAAAGCTAAAACATCTTACGGAGGGGAAATAACACGCTCAATAGCCTGTGAGCCAAAACAGAGAGCACACCAAAGGAAACTGGAAACAACATAGCTAGCGGCAAATACTAGCTGCCAGCCTGTGTGTTCAAGGATTTTATATAACAACCATCCAAGGCAGCAATGCATCTCCTGGCAGCAATGAATTGATCGTGTGCAGCAGCAGAAAAGAATAATCAACAGTGGACAAAAGCAAACAGCTAAAAAGGTGAAATGATCTAGTATTTCGCCACCCATTTAGCCAGTACTACTCCAATACTAAATCAGGTAAGCAACTTGAGATTATAAGATAGACATGTTATAAGATAGATTATCATAAGAAACTTCACTGCCACAGTTTACTCAAAACCTAAAGCGAAATGCTTTTGGTGCATCTCTTCAGATTATAATACCCCTCCGATCCATATTATTTGTTGCTAATATGGATGTATCTAGACACATTTTAGTTCTAGATACATTCATATTAGAGACAAGTAAAATGGGCCGGAGGGACAATCCAGTGAGCAAGATGTAGCAAAAGAATACTGGTTGTTTAATAGTTTCTAGTCTCAGCTTGTTCTAAAGTTATGGTAGCTATCTTACGGTATTTAGGACTAACTTATAGCACCAAAAAAGTTCTCCTAGTTAAGGTGGAAGCCCAACAATGTCAACATCTGATATTCCAAAAGAATTATGTCTACAAAATGAAATAAATCGAGATTGAACTATCAAAACAGTATATCCATGACAGCATGTATTATCATGAGAAAATACTTTGCATACACATCACTTCATTGTTGAGAGGGGAAAACAAAAGTTTCCAAGAATGAAATTGAAGTATCAACAAATGGATAGCCTCGTACATGTAAGGATGGCAATGGATAGGGTATGGGCAGGGTAGAGCAATACCATACCCATACCCGTATGGTCAATGGGTACAAACTTCTATCCATACCCGTACCCATGGGTATAAAACTTTACCCATATCCATACCCGGCGGGTACCCATACCCATTGGGCACTTGGTGGGTAAATCAAATTGTACATAAATCACTCACTATTTAAATTTTATCGGTGACAAATGTGATTAAAAACATGAATTATATCAACTCTGTAACAGGTGGTTGAGTACATAACAATTGATAAAATATAAAAATCACATTCTCATAACCTAATTCATAAGTCAAAAAAAAGTAAATGTGTGACATAAAAAATTGACAATAAACAGGCTGAGTATGGGTATACCCGGGGTACGAAGCTATACCCGTGCCCTATCCATATCTTAACGGGTAGGGTATAGGTACTACCCATGGGTATAAAAGTGTACCCATACCCTACCCATGCGTACGGTACCCACGGGTACCCATACCCTACCCATGCGTACGGTACCCCGTACCCATGGGTAAAATTTCCATCCTTACGTACATGCCAGTACTAGAGTTCTCCAAATGCCAAAAAATAGGCAAGATTAAACAGCAAGTTGCAAAACAAATCAATTATTCACATACAAAGAAATAAGCAGAAATCAGACTCTAGTGTATCTAATGTTGTTGTGTAGGTCAAGGGATGAGATACTGACATACTCGAGGGTGCCCACATAGGAGTCCAGCACAGGTCAACGGTCATGTGCTTGGCCACAATGTCAACCCTCAAGTCACAATGCTATAATCACGCAAGGAAACCAGAAACCATCGTCACTATGCGAACGTCGCGCCATACCGCTGACAGGGTGCCCAGTGGTCAGCGGTATGGCAGAGAAGGCCAAGTCACTTCAAAGTGTACTTGAAACAAGATGGAGGCTTCCCTAGTATGACTAGGCTTAGACTTTGAGGCACAGAAAGCGGCTTTATCTCACTGTTAGGGTTTGCACTCCTGTAACCTGTATATACGGGGGTGCAGGGCTCCCTTGCACGAGATGATCGACTCTTTCCCTCATTCTCCCCGTAGGAGCTTCATCTTCTACCTCTAGCTTCCACCTCGAGAGATATGCAGATCAGACAAGCAAGAGTAGGGGTTTTACCTCCTCACTAGGGCCCTAAACCTGGGTAAACCCTTGTGTTTGTGTGTGTTCTTCCTCCCATCTTCCCTCCTTCGGATCCATCAGCGTACATCCAGCCTCAACTTAAGCCTACCCATGTCATCTGTCAGTTTACCACGACGGCAAATGGTCTCAAGCATTTTTAGATGCATGGCTAGGTTAGCAAGCACTACTCCGGTATAAACTTAGGCAAGCAGCTTCAGATTTACCATACACGGTAGAGGTGCTTTCAGGGGCATCGGAAACCTGTTTACCCCAAACCTGAAGAAGAAAATTCAAGTGTGACATATATAGATGAAAATAAAAGAATATTAATATAATCCTAGCTTGCTCCACAGTTATGATAGCTATCTTAGAGTATTCAGAACCAAGTTACACTATACAAATTTCGTCCTTGTTGAAGGTCGTGGAGACTGCCATCCGGCTTGATTAGCTCGTCGAGCTCGAGTGTGCAGTCGCGTTCCACTTCACTGCCCATCAAAGTGGTGGAACGCTTCCTCTGCCATATCAGCGTGGTCAGTGAGGACCCATTCATCGACGACAATGAAGTAGACTCTGTTTTTCTGTCGTCGGTATGAGCACTCTTGGTGGAAGAAAGAGGTATTTGCGTCTCCATATTTTAGCGCTGCAATCTGGGTGTGTTGTCTTGCAATTGTTCGCTCAAGGGAGGCTAGGCCTAGGTATGACCGTTTGATTTCCTTGCGCAGCCAATCTTCCTCGGGAGTGAGCTGACGGCTCTCCTGTGCCTTGTCGAAAAGCAGCATCGATCTCTGAAGATAGCCTGCATCTGTGACACAAGGCGCTGGAACGGGTCTGGGTTGTCGATTGAATTACATGCCGTGCCGATGATTTTCTGGAAGCCCTCAAGACGTGTCCACAAGTCCTCAAAGTGGAATCTTCGGTAGGCCGGCAGCAAAGGTGAACAATGGAGGAGAAAGGGGCTATGGTCAGAGAGACAGAGGCCACCGACGCAATGCATCGAAGGTAGCAGTGGCAATGCTGCTCTTACTGCTACTGTTTACCAAGCCAAATATTTGGTACTAGCAAGGATAGGCACGGAGGCATGCCACGCTAAGCCTACGACGGTGATGTGGAGGTGTACTAGTAAATGGACGATAAGCAATGCGTTAAAATACATTGTTATGTATGGTGGGAAAATATAAAGCATGAAACGGATCATTTTGTTTTTACAAACAATGTGTACAACTAACATGCATATGGAGGGGCTTAACTATGGATTTTAGTAAGTTTCAGTACATAGCATACATCTAGAAGATTAAAAGGAAGCAACCGAAGGCAACATCTCAATCTCTGCCTCATTGGTAATGTAGAGATCTCGTACGGCTACCCTTGTAAGTTCAGACCGGACGGACTCATCGGTGCCACGCTTGGCGAGTTCTGGCTCCTCTTCTTGGGTCATTGGCCCTCTACTATTCACTGAAGTGGGCGGTCTAACTGTCTAAGCAGTGCTCTCCATTAAATTTCTGTTCAAATATTCTTTTTAAACAAATAATGATGCCTATAGTTTGCCATTGATTCGCTCAAAGTGATCCAAAGTGGTGTTTGTGGGCTTGTGGGCCTATCATCATATTTCATAAAAAGAAATCATCATATTTCTACAAAGCAAAAGCAATAGTGTCGAAGATATTAGCAAGGAAGTGATTAATAGAAGTATTTATTTTTCTCAAATCATGTATATTTTAGAACACACATGGTGTATCCTGCAACTTTCCTTTTATTGTAGGTTTTCCATTTCTAACATTGTTGGCAAGTACATACAAATAACCATGAACTACAGGCCATGCGCTAAGAGTAGAGCAAGTCTGCATAACCAGCAAACCTGAGAAGGAATGACACCCAAAAATCTAAATTAAGCACTCAAATCTCAAAATGGGTTCTTTACAATTTACAGGACACTTTCCTTCAGTTCGCTATTTCTATATGTCAGCAAATCGTGTGTTCTAAACCTGCAGGAAATACACCACTTTTCCATGGTCATCTTTCACTGAATAGATTACTATGCATGAGAGGATATTCTTGGGTCCTTTTTAAACTAAACTAATACACTTATTATGCATGGAAGGGTGTAATGTACATAATAGAACAGAAAATTGTGTGACACTCAAAGAACACTCCTTAGTGAAGCATGTGACACTGGAAGAAGACTATTGCCAATTTATTTTGTAGCACTCAAAGAGTACTATTGCTAATTTGTTTAGCTAAACATTGCCAACTCATGGCAGCCTGATATAGCAACATGATATCATATGGGAGCTAGCATTTATATATATATAACAGAAAAATTTGTGACATTCAAATAACTCTATCTTGGTGAAACATGTGACACTGGAAGATGACTGTAGCAATTTTATTTTGTAGCAAACAAAGAAGACTATTGCTAATTTGTTTAGCTAAACATTTCCAACACATGGCAGCCTGCCAGATCAGTAACATGATATCATATGGGAGCTAGCACAACTGAATTGGCAATTTTTACTTTCAACGAACTATAAAATAATTTGGCATCTCGGTTACTTAATTAATGTGGAATGTGCAAGGAACCTGAAAGCAAGCATCATATGTATGTAGAATATAAAGTTGATGAGAAAAAGAATGTACTTTGCAAATACATCGCTTCCCTTTGCATATTCTTAATTGTGTTTCTCCTCTTCTTGCTTGCTGAAGGAAAAACTACTACTCAGTTCTCCACGGTTTGACCTGCAAATTTATGTATGAATCTCTCTAAATCTACCGTAAACCATATTCTACATAAATAATTCGGGTCACATATAATACAAATTGGAAGATAATGAGAAAATGAGATATTGGACCCTCATATGTCATATCCTCAAAACGAAGCTTCATTAGCTATTTTTAAGAGAAGCATGTGATAACATACTTCTAAGGAGAGCTTGATTGTGACAATATTGAACCTTTGTCTATATGATAATCTTATTCATGCCTACTGAGCTAATGAAATAAAGATTATATACTATGGAAAAGCTTCAACAGGCTAATTCCAAAGGCACAACTAATTCTGATAATAGATAATGATCCTGGCATATAAAAATATAACTACTAAATAATATGAGTATTCTGGTAAAGCTGTGGAATTTAAAATTCGATCAAACACTGGATAAGTCCCTCGTGAAGCTCAATATACTACTGTTTCAACACATCAATGCCCTACAAAAATTAAGGGAGGAAGTACAAAAATTGGACATCTATTGCAAAGCAATGAATAAAAAAGTCATCTTTGCAAGAAAATATTATTTCCCGTGAAGATTGTGTATTACTACTTCACCTTATTAGCTTGCCATGTATGAATAGAAATGAAATATCCTTTTCATCTTTAACTTTGGAAGAAAGTGGCAGGTGGATGATCCCAGCTCTTGCACGATGTAACATTGCCAATTGCTCAATCGTGGTGTTCTTGAAATTAACTACATCACCAGCAAGAAGTAAATAAAGCACTATATCATATATGCAGATAAAACACCAAAAGGACTTCTCAGATAGAAGTTAGTAAATGGGAGATGCACAATTTAGTCAGCAGATCCAGTTGAGAGATACAATTGTATGATGGTGGCATACATAATCCTTGCTGGACAGTGTGCTGTACCTATCATGAAAACTATATTCAGAACAGTGCATGATGGCAAAGGAAGAAAACCTGGGAATTCATTCACCACCACCAACATACTCAATAGCCGTTCTAAGACTTGCTAGTAACTTCGGTTAATTCATACAGGGTAGCAGAATTGGGAAAAAATACTATAACAAAAGAGTCTGAACCATCCAATCTTTTCGCCCTTAAAGAAATGTTAAATGTGTCTCCGTTAAGAACTCACTGTTCAGGAATCTTTGGGTTTAAATATAAACCTTAGATTAAATTCTTCAAACATACATAGTACGCAGAGTATCATGCTTCATTTGGAGGCAACAGTGCAATTTTTTTTAGAAACATGGAATTAATACACCCGGAAGAAATGCTCCACCTATTTACAGTAAGAATCACCTTTAACTATTTGTCTCAAGATTCGTTTCCTACAGAATATAAGCCCTAAATCAAGGTATTTGAGAGTAAGTTATATTTCTAACTTGTTGCACATACAGCGTAACATGTAAGACAGTGCTGGTTCCGCCATTGCCTTATGAGTGCTTGACCTGGTGGTTCAACTTTCCTCTATACTGCAAAAAACAATATTCATTGATGACATATCTTGTAGGCTTTAGCATCAAAACAGAAAAAATGAGATATTTGGGGGGGGGGGGGGGGGGGGGGAAAAAAAAAAACCTATGAAAGCGAGTAGTGCGAGTAATTCTCCAACCTATGGAAAAAGTAACCAACAATCTTGACATAAACCATTAAAGGAGTGGCTCACCCAGGTACCTGCAGGTGGCGAGGATTTAAAAAGCGCACTATCATGAAATCGTGTATCTGTAGGAAGTTGGGTCAAGCAAACAAAATTCAAAACTTAAAAATAAAATTCATAGAAAAAGGATAGATAATAAATTTGATTTAGAAAGCATGTTCTCCAGCACTTATCTAACATGACTGGATTTGAATGAACCAAACAAAAAAATAGAAAGTAGCAACCCGTCCTTATTTCTTTAGCTCTAATTTAGACTCTAACCATACTAAATCTCAGATGCTATGCCATGACAATCCAGATCTTAGACGAAACTGATCTGATGAAGCATAAGAGCTTAAGCACATGCATGTAAGACATTACCAAAAGGAGTTGGCAGTGTCCAAAGGGAGCTGTGAGTACCCCCCCATCACGACCACCCCGATGGTGAGCATGATCGGGACCAGCACCGGGCTGAAGAGCATCAAGACCGGCGTGGCGAACGCGAGCCTCGCCATGGTGAACGCCAGCAACAGCCCGGACAACACCAGCAGGAAGCCTCACAGCGGGAACAGCGTCACAGCCCCCTTGCAGGACCTGCCGCTTTCGGCTTTCCCGTCCAGGGACCGGCACGGCCAATTTCGTCAGTCGGCACCATCGGCCAAGCCCTCGCTGCGCGCGACAGCGATCCCCCCCCCCCCCCTTTCCCTTCCCAGGGCGGTCGAGCTCATCTGTGACCGCGGCACCATGAGCCTGGCGAGGCGAATCGAGCGAGTGCCCATCTAGGAGAGATACATCTCGAAACTGTCAGATTTTTTTGGAGCACGAGCCCAATCTGGAAGAATCCCGGGGAGGCCGTCGCAACAATCGGCAAAGAAGCAGGAACGGCGGGCTGGGTCGCCTCGGGAAGCCAAGCTCCACTCCGCGCCACCGGCCGCCCGGAAGAAGAGGAGGGCGGCGGCCTGCCGCAGACCACAATGCGGCCCCTCCTCACAACTCATGCCCGTTGGCGGATTCGACGGCGGCCTGGCGCAGCCATCCCCGCGACGCGTCTCCTCGCGTTCGTCGCCGGCGTCCTGGTTGAGCCTCCTGCGATGTGCCTCCTCGCGCTCGTCGCTGGCGGCCTCGTGGAGCGTCTCACGACACGACTCACCGGAAGCATCCTAGCGAAGCCTCCCGCGATGCGCCTCCTCCTGCTGATCTCCCTTCTCCCATGGCGATTTAAAGAGAGAGGAGAAGAAAATCTCCTCCCGCTGATCTCCCTTCTCCCATGGCGATTTAAAGAGAGGAGAAGAAAATTACACGTCGGAACCGCTGCGGCGACGCTGGGCGTGGCTAGGGAGGGAGAGGAAGGCTTCGGCCCTGGGACGGCAAGGATGTGAAATTGGAGAGGTGGGTGGCGGGGAGCAAATTGCTTGGTCGGTGGCAGAGCTATGGATTATTTACTGAGCACCGCTTTGACTACTTTGACAATGCTACAACCACACGTCAAAGTAGCAAAATCAGCCCACGGAAGAAGTAGTATGATGAGAGGCAAAGTGTTATACAGCATCGAAAGTGCACACAGAAGAATAACTAATTGACAACGCTACAACCACACGTCAAAGCAGCAAAATCAGCCAACGGAAGTAGTATGATCAGAGGCAAAGTGTTATACAGCATCGAAAGTGCACATAGAAGAATAACTAAAGAAATCAACCCAGCCTCGATAATTCTCAAAGTGGCCCAAAATTCTGTGAAAAAACGAAGTCGTTGAGCTTTAATATAGTAGATATTCCAAGTTCACCTGCCTACTTCACATGCAAGTTCAACAATGTCAACATCTGGTATTCCAAAAATAATTCCGTCTACACAATGAAAGAAATCCAGCTTGAACTATCAAAAACAGTATATACATGACAACATATCTTATCATGAGAAAATACCTTGCATACACATCACTCCATCATTGAGAGGGGAAAACAAAAGTTTCCAAGCCATATTGATGAAAATAATGGAATTCAAGCATCACAAAGTAAATGGAGATCCACGAGTACGCACCAGGACTAATTATCCAAATGCCAAAAAGGCCCAGATTAACCAACGAGTTGCAACACAAATAAATTATTCACAGACAGAGAAATAAGTAGAAACCAGACTCTAGATACCAAAGACAATAACTGTAGAACGAAGCAATCATAGTATCCATGGTTAAACACTACCCATATGAAACTGCTAGAAATACTAATATATACAAAGACGCAAACATAAGATCAGTTACTATATAAAGTGCAATAGCCAATAGCTAGCTGAGTCGGGTACATTACTGCACTCAAGCATCCCGAGCAACTATTACAACTTCATAAAGATAACTGTGAAGAGATAACTGTGAAGTTGCCGTACGCAAGTAGGACTCTTCAGGGCCCATCTGCCAATGACTCCATGAACAAAGGAACATATGGAATAAAAGGAGTCTTCACGTCAACCTTACGATATTCAAGTTGGCATTCACATCCAAGTCGACGCAGAAAACGTGGCTTCCTGAAATCCATCTCATATGACATAAGTGAGTTCTCGTCCCCACAAACTATGAAAATCATATTGCGTTCCGGGTGGAATGAGACAACATTGTAATCAGGGTAGCCTGAAAATTTGTCTCCGAACAGTTGCAAGTGGCCAACAGTGTGCTTCAAGGTCCATTTTTCACTACTGTAATCCTCAAGAACCCAGACTAATAAGTCAGAACTATAAGATTCAGAACTTGTTTCGGAACCGTTATCAGATTCAGAATCAGTACCGTATGAAAAATATAACTGTCCCTGTGATAGAAAGACATCATTGACAGGAAATTCATAGCGGTATGATGGTGAAGGAGTCCCAATGACCCGCAAAAGATTTCCTTTGACATCAAAGGTGACTACCATATAATCAAATGCAGCCAAATGCATGATCCCATTAAAGAAAACACCTTTTGAATGAGCAGGTATCACAAATTCCTCGTCCTCAACCATTTGATGCGTCCAAACTCCAGCTTTGGATGAGTAGGTCGCCACCGCTGCAATACGTCCACGATAAGCGCTTAGCTCAGACTGATCTATACCCCATACCTCCTGATCAATGAACTCAAAGACATGGAAGTGGGAGGAGACTGCGGGTTCGAACCCAATGCGAGCAACCACCACCTTGCTGGACCAATCAGTGGCAGTCACAACCACCCAATTCTCGGTGGCAGGATTGCACACCACATAATCCAATGTCTTGGGGTCAGTGGGTTTCCAGCAGCGGCAGAGGAGGAGGCCATTGCAGCAATCCAAGATGTGAAGGCTATCGTATCCGGGCAGGAAGGATAATGAAGGGTCGACGAGAGGGTGACCTTTTCCTGAAACATTGGTGAAATAGCGAGCTGTCTTGGGGAAGCGGTCCCTGTTGTAGCTTTCATAGAAGAAGCCGGCGAGGGGCTGGGGCAGCTTCTTGCGGTGGTCGGGGTGGGAGAAGAGGTCGCGCCAGCGCGTGGAGACGCACTTGCAGCAGCAGGTGGACTTGTAAGGCACCCGCGAGATGATATCCACGAGGATGTCGTCGGTGATCTTGGACATCGGGTCGCTCATCGGTGCCCTCTCCATGGGGCCTGCGCCGTCGCCGTCCGTAGAGACGAGGGGTGCCGAATCTGCAGATCGGGGCGAAGGAGCAGAGGTTGGAAATCCGTGGTATCAGTGAGTGGAGAGTGGGGGTTCGGAGAGAGGATGTACCAAGTGCTTGCTGTGCGAGCTGCGAAGCGAGGTATCGCCGGTGCGCCGGTGCTGAGCGCTGCCATCTGCGCCGGCGAGCGAGGGTTTGGTGTTCAGCTGTGCGAACTGGGCTGAAGGAGTGGGAGGTGGAAGGCGATGGAGGCCGATGCAGGGCCGTCTGTGTCTTTTGGAGGATGGGCCGTCTGGGTGAAAATGGCTTAGAGCATCTCCACTCGGTCTCCCCGAATCCCAGCTGGCTATTTTTCCATCCGGACGGCGAAAAATAGCCTAGTCGTACCCCCGATTACTCGTTTTTTCTCGAATTTGGGCCTTCATCCATCCGGCGAGCCCACGCCAACCCCGGCGTACCGGGGCGCGCTCGGGGAGTCAGGACGAAGCGAAAGCGCACAAAACGCCGAGAAATCTCTCCCGCGCTTTCGCTTCGGCTTCGCCGCAGAGGTGGACCCGGCCGGTCAGCGGCACACGCATCGTCTTTCGCGTGAAGTAAAGGCTGCCGCCGGTCAGCTCGCCCCGGACGCGTAGCATCCACGCGGCATTTAATCGCCGGGTCCAGCCCCGTCTAAATAATCCCCGCTCGCCGCGACGCGTAGCACCGACGAAACCACAACCAGATACGAACCCTATCCGCCACTCTTCCCTCGACAAGATCCATGGCGTTCAACGAGCAAGACGGCGCGGCCAACAACGGCTTTCCCCGCCGGTCGCTCCACGTGTGGGAGGGACACCTCCTCTACCAGGCGGGGTACCCCTGCCCGCCGGACACGAGGCCTCCCGGCGGCGGGTGGCGGCTAAGTGCGGGCGGCGTGCCAATCCCGCCGCCGCCCCAGGGACACACCCTCGACGTCGCCATCGAGGAGGTCCGACTGACATTGTCGGACCAGGAGCGCGCCGAGCCACGCTAACACCCCGACAACTACACGGCGTGGAACTCGTATTTCCTGCGGCGGTGGGAGCAGGAACTCGCCTCCTACGACGGCCCGCCGCCTCCGCCTCCGCGCAACAACACCACGGGACGCAAGCGTTGGTGGAGCGTGCCGGGCCGGACACTCGACGCCGTCATCGAGCACATCGAGGGCAGCAACGCGCCCGTTCTGACGATGCCCCCGCCGTCGAGGGCATCGGCCAGCCGCCGCCGGGGCAGTTGGCACCCACGACGCATGGCTGCCAGCTCCTCGTCGTCCGGTTCGACGTCGAGGTCGACGCCGATCTCCAGGTCAGCGCCATCATTGGCGCCGGTGAAACCGGAGCCGCTTTCCCCGTCGCGCAACCGTGATCGCAGCGGCGGCGGGATCGTCATCCGCGAGTCCTCGACGCCACGCAGCCACCTCCGCCTGGTTCGCCCCAAGCGCAAACCAGGCACCTCCGACGAGCGGAAGCGCAAGCCAGTGAAGGTGGAGGAGGTCCACGACGCCGAGGACGCTGCAATCCTCGAGGCCATCATGGCGAGGTCCCTCCAGGACCTCGTCCCCACCGACAACTCCATGCCCCTACGCCTGGTCGAGGGAGCAGTGGGAGAAGGAGGAGGCGGAGCGGCAGGCTCGGCTCCTCGAGCAGGCTGCTCGCTACCGCCGGCCTTCGACTCCTCCATCTGGTGCCCCCGTCATCGACCTCGAGACGGAGTCTGACGACGAGTGGTACAAGCCCTCGTCGTCCCCGCCGCGCAACGGTGGCCGGTGGGAAGACCCCGGCCAGGGCACCAGCAGCCAGGCGGCGGCGCCGCCGCGTTTCGACGACGACGGCTCCGACGATGATGGCGGCGACGGCGAGAAGGACTACACGGTGTTCTACTGCCATTTTGGCATGTAGAGCGCCGTGTGTTAATTTTTAAAGTTGTATTCCCCCGGCCGAATTCAAAATATATTCGAATTCGGCCTCTATGTATGAACTTCACCCTCTATATAATAAATGTCATTAAATTTAGTCTAAATTTAATCGTTTTTAGCCTTATTTCGTCAAGCTTTCGTTTTTCAAAATTAGATCGGCGTCTTCGCCTGAGATCGCGGCTGGGAAACTGGTCCTCCCCACGCAAATTTTACGTCCAATCCGGACGAAATTTACCCCGGATTTCGGCGTGGGGAGGCCAAACGAGTAGAGATGCTCTTAGGCATCTCCAGCGACTCCAGCCGGACGACACACCGGATCGTCCGCAGCTACGCAAACGCGACCTAAAAATGCGGTAAGTTTACGTATCTACGTGCGCTACACGGACGCAGCGGTCGTTTACCCGGTCCTCGCATGGGTCCGTCTGGCAGCGGCATAGATGATTCATCTTCCGTGACATAACTTACGGCCGGCGCGCTGCTGTTTTTTAGGGTCGTGTTAATGGCGTGCCTCGGCTTCTGTCAACACCCGGATTTTTCAGTCCAAATGCCTATTATGCCATACATCGCAATCCCAGGAAGATTATTGTTGCGAGACATAACAGTTGATATCATAAGTCATCATTCATTACAAACCATATTCGTCTTATAAAGGTAGATCACATGATCCAATATTACACAAATAGTTGATCTAATGATCAACGAACACATTACATAGCGGAAGCGTAATAGTAGTGGACTATCTAATTCCACATGTCAATGCTTGACGTCAGAAGATCTCCTAGTTGTTGTAGACGTCCTGCTGGCCGTCATCTTCATACTGCTGCTCCTCTTCATAATCTGGCCATTTGAATAGCCAGGTACACAGCCGTGAGTACTTTTAAAGTACTCGCAAACTAATACTAGTGTAAGTACCATTAATTTTATTAAGGGGTTACTAAGCTCTAGGTTTATTTGCATAAAGCCAATTTTAGTTCATAAACATTTAGTAAAAGACTCCTCATTTGCTAACTAACTCAAGTGGGAACATTAGTGTCATTCCCACAACTCAGTTGTGATTCAATTTAAGTTCACCATTCATGTCATCATTCATTTCACCATTCAGTTCAGAAAACATCTGACAATGGAACAGTATGGCCTTTCCAATCGTCTGTAACCGTGGACACAGCTATTCGAATAGTTTTACACTCTGCAGAGGATGCACACTTGTGCCACAACATTTGATTACATCCGTCAGGGATAGCCCTGAATAATCGTAACTCAGTACGCAGATCATCAACCATAACCTTTCACTTACATATCCTAGTATAGGCACCTTTCCCCATGAGCTTGGCCTCCCAGTGAAGACAAACCGTCAGCCTGGGAACTGCACAGGGTTTGGGCCGGACATTCACCTCATTTCACGTTATTTCACATCAGTTCACTTTTAACGGAGGCAGCCTCGGCGTAACCCCTACGACGCTTGTTTAGAGGGAACCCATACTAAGACACATAAACTTCCAGTTAAGCCCTACCCATAATCAGGTATTGTGGGGGTACTTGTAAATTGGAAAGGTATCGCATCCGCACCCAACCATCAGTTTTTATCAAGTTCATCATGTCATTCAAGTCACATTCACCTTCAAAAATCTTTCAAAGTCATTTTATTTCACATGTTCCCATCTAGAGTAGTCAACTTTATTTGTTAGCATTAGCAACTAGTCATGAGGGGTGCTAACTAGTTTTGATTTCTCTAGGCTAAATTTGATGCTCTTGTGCTACTCTAGACCAAGTGAATCATGAATCAAAAAGTAACTTTGATAAATCAAAATCAATAAAGCTTGTAAAGTAAAATTTGGGATAGGACCATTAATCATAAAGTAAAATGTGGTGGTGCCTTGCTCTGGTAGAGCTTTACACTTAGCAAGAATATTAGCTTGCCTTGGTTGGTGTACTGGTCAAAGTGGTCCTCTTCTCCTTGGAAGTAGACCTCCTCCTCCTCTTGATACTCCTCGGTACTAGCGTCTAAAAATAATACGATGTACACAATCACCAAACAAAACTTAAAAGCTTGACTAAGCACACCCATGAGTCACACAAACTAGGCTAGCATCACAACATCATTATTATGTTGGTTGACTTGGTTTCCTTCTTAAGAAAAATAATTTCCTCTCATTACAAATATTAATTAAATTTTCTATTTAATTCTTTTGAGAAATAATTTCCTCTCATTGAATCTGGTTAAGATTTAATCTCCTCAATTAATAATATATGACCTAGGTTGACCAAGGTCAACTTCTTGATAATCATTATTTGGGAAAATGATTTAAATGAGGTGATACACCTCATGCATTTTAATCCTAACATGGTAATGATTTAATGTCATCACATAATTCAATATGAGATCAATTAGACCATAGTCACTACCTCATGTTGAGTTATTTGAGACAAGATTTAAATGAGAGAATAGTTCCCATATTATTTAATAAATAATTTTGCACACTTTAAATGGACTAGAAATAGCCATAGGGCCATTTTGTAATTTAGACCATGATCATACAAACAACTATGTCATATTTTTATATATTCTGATAGACAATGTAAAATGTGATTTTTGAGAGTTGGAATCAACTCAAAAGAATTTTTAGTTGATTTTTAATAAATGTTTGAAGTTGCAAAAGGCCCTGCCTTGTTATTTTTATCACATTAATTCTACAACGAATTTAGGGTTGAGGCCAGTGTAGTTGTTTAGATAATTTTCTCAGCTTTCCAAATATATATAATTTATTAAATTTGGCCAAGTAGATTTGTCCCTATTTAATTTTGAACATGGCATCTGTGAGCAATTTAGCAAATTCGAAATATTCAAATTTGAATATCTGGGCCTAGGCGGGAAACGCAGTTGGGATGCACAGCGAAAATAACATGGGCCGGCCCAGCTGCACGTCTCGCGTGAGCGGGCCGCCTGACAGTGGGGGCCACTATCAGCCTAACTTATCACGCGAAGCGGTATGCTTCTATCTGCGCCGCAGGATTAGAATCGGATCGAACGGCGCACGGTCGTCGTCATCTCCGGCGAGAGAGATGGTCTGGCGCGGCGAGGGTGGGGGTCCGGCGAGCTCACCGGTGCTCTAGCAAGGGTTGGCAGTGTGCGCGAGGACGATGTCAACGACGGCGAGTCGTTTGGCACCAGGGGCGTCTCCTGGGGCGGCGTCTATCTCCGGCGAGCTTCTGCGGCGGAGCACGGGCAGTGATGAAACAATTGGGCGGCGCTACTGGGCAATGTCGGCCAGAGAGTGGATGAGGAGAGGTTGTGAGGGGAGGGAAAGCTTGCGGTGTGCTTGATTTGGAGAGGGAGGCCCTCCTTTTATAGCGGCGAGGCGAGGCCAGGGTGCTGCGTAGGTGGCGACCATGGCGACGCGTCTACAGGGGCGCTGAGGCACTGGCGATGACGCGCGTGACTCGGCGACGTCACGGCGGTGACGTAGGGCGTGATTGCGGTGAAAACGAGGCGAGGACGAGGCAGGAGGATTACGAAGGCGGGCAGTACCGCGGCGGACGTCGGCGAAGTGGTCGTCGTCTACAGCGTTCCCGCGGCCAAGTGGGCATGTCCTGGCGTCTCCTGGTGGCGTGGCGTAGCTGCTGGCGCAGAGAGAGGGGTACGGGGTGACGCAGGCGAACGGGGCGACATCGTGGCCGAGCGCGTTCTGGAGCGTGTCGGTGCACGCTCTGGCGTGCGCGTGCACGTCTGGGCGCGCGCGTTCTGGCGCGTGTGGTGCACCATCTCGTCGAGGAGCGTGTCTAGCAAGTGCATGGAAGTAAGAGGAACACCTTTGACATGGTTGTGCACGTTGGAATGGTCCAGAGAGAGGGATGGCATGAGGGTGTCCATGTCATGCCACGGCATGGCATGGTTTTGTCAATTTGGTGATGATATGGTGTCCCGCATCTTGTCTCTGGTGCTTGGCAGGGTGGAGAGAGGTCAGAGGAGTACAGGTGCTGACCTAGGGTTGATGGTGGATGCAAGGATCCACTGGACAAAGCCATGTCGAGGGTTGGCAGATATGTGCACACCACCTGTTCGACACAATGGCCGGAAGAAAAGAATTTTGGAATTTTTGATTGAATTTTGGTGGGTTGTAATCATATAATATTTGAAGTCTACAGGTGGTGGTGGTGGTCAAATTTGAGTTGGTTTGCAAAATCTCAAAATGGGTATGATCTAAGTTTTGTTTCATTGTTGATACTTTGCTTGATCCTCATTTGAATTTGAGCAAGAATTTGCAGGGGTGGTTTTGAGCAAAGTTATTCACCTTGATGTTGTCTTGGATGAGGTGCAAAGAGTTGGCATGGTTTAGTTTAAGAATCTCTCAAAACAGAGGCTCAAAGAGGGCATCATGCTAAAAATGGCAGATTTGACCATTAGTGCATGTGAGCTTATTTTGGTTTCAAATTTGATTTGATTTGAGTTTCTTTGATTCCAAAAGTGTTTATAAGTGTCTAGTAACCATCTCCAACCAATGGTGCAAGCCAAAATGGTCTAGGTTCAAGATTTGCAAAAATGGCATAAACCATATGTGAGGGTTTTGTGATTTTCTAACTTTATTCTTTTCTTTTTGTTTTTGCTTTTCTTTGTGATGACAAGGTATCAAGGGTAGGGTTTTAGTATATTGGTAAGGGTTGCAAGCACACATCATGGCAATGTCACCCAAATGCACACCTACTATGCATAGCACTATATGCAACAATAAAAGTTTTTGTTGGTTGCAAAAATTTGGATTTTGGAAACCACCATTTCTCATTGATTGTAATTTGGGATGTTACAAACCCTTCCCCCTTACAAAAGATCTCGTCCCGAGATCTTAAAGAAAACTAGGTACTAAAGAGATCTGGGTATTCCTTCTTCATATCTTCTTCCCGCTCCCAAGTGGCTTCTTCTTCGGTGTGGTTGCTCCATTGAATTTTCAGGAACTTGATACTCCTGGTGCGGGTGGTTCTGAAAGCTTCTTCCAGGATGCGAATAGGTACTTCGCGGTACGTCAAGTCCTTGTTGATATCCACCGATCGGTGATCGATGTTCTTGAAAACCTCGGTCTTCTCGGGCACTTCCAAGCACTTCCGGAGTAATGAGATGTGAAACACGTCGTGCACCGCCGACATTTCCTCCGGTAGTTCCAGTTGATAAGATACTTCTCCTCGGTGACTCAGAACTTTGAAGGGTCCAACATATCGGGGTGCCAGCTTTCCTTTGAGCTGGAATCTCTGCATTCCTTTGAGGGGATACTTTAAGATAGACAAAATCTCCGATCTCGAAGGTCATCTCTCGGTGTCTCTTGTCGGCGTAACTCTTCTGTCTTGACTGAGTAGTCTTGAGGTATTCGCGGATCTTGTGCACCTTCTCTTCAGCTTCTCGGAGAACATCTGGTCCAAAGACTTGGCTTTCTCCGACTTCCGACCAATTCAGAGGGGTACGGCACTTCCTTCCGTACATGGCTTCAAAGGGGGCCATTGATACGTCTCAAACGTATCTATAATTTCTTATGTTCCATGCTACTTTTATGATGATACTCACATGTTTTATACACACTTTATGTCATTTATATGCATTTTCCGGCACTAACCTATTGACGAGATGCCGAAGAGCCAGTTGTTGTTTTCTGCTGTTTTTGGTTTCAGAAATCCTACAAAGGAAATATTCTCGGAATTGGACGAAATCAACGCCCAGGGTCTTATTTTTCCACGAAGCTTCCAGAAGACCGGAGAGGATACGAAGTGGGGCCACGAGGGCCCGTAACCATAGGGCGGCGCGGCCAGCCAGGGTCCCGCGCCGGCCTATGGTGTGGGGCCCCCGCGCCGCCTCCAACCCTACCCTTCCGCCTACTTATAGCCTTCGTCGCAAAAACCCCTGTACCGAGAGCCACGATACGGAAAACCTTCCAGAGACGCCGGAGAGGGGAATCATCTCCCGGAGGACTCTTCATCACCATGATCGCCTCCGGATTGATGTGTGAGTAGTTCACCCCTGGACTATGGGTCCATAGCAATAGCTAGATGGTTGTCTTCTCCTCATTGTGATATCATGTTAGATCTTGTGAGCTGCCTATCATGATCAAGATCATCTATTTGTAATGCTACATGTTGCGTTTGTTGGGATCCGATGAATATGGAATACTATGTCAAGTTGATTATCAATCTATCATATATGTTGTTTATGTTCTTGCATGCTCTCCGTTGCTAGTAGAGGCTCTGGCCAAGTTGATACTTGTAACTCCAAGAGGGAGTATTTATGCTCGATAGTGGGTTCATGCCTCCATTGAATCGCGGGACGAGTGACAGAAAGTTCTAAGGTTGTGGATGTGCTGTTGCCACTAGGGATAAAACATCAATGCTTTGTCTAAGGATATTTGTGTTGATTACATTACGCACCATACTTAATGCAATTATCTGCTGTTTGCAACTTAATACTGGAAGGGGTGCAGATGCTAACCCGAAGGTGGACTTTTTAGGCATAGATGCATGCTGGATAGCGGTCTATGTACTTTGTCGTAATGCCCTGATTAAATCTCATAGTAGTCATCGTGATATGTATGTGCATTGTTATGCCCTCTCTATTTGTCAATTGCCCAACTGTAATTTGTTCACCCAACATGCTATTATCTTATGGGAGAGACACCACTAGTGAACTGTGGACCCCGGTCCATTCTTTTACATCTGAAATACAATCTACTGCAAACATTGCTCTTTACTGTTCTTCGCAAACAAACATCATTTTCCGCACCATGCGTTTAATCCTTTGTTTATAGCAAGCCGGTGAGATTGACAACCTCACTGTTACGTTGGGGCAAAGTACTTTGATTGTGTTGTGCAGGTTCCACGTTGGCGCCGGAATCCCTGGTGTTGCGCCGCACTACACTCCGTCACCAACAACCTTCACGTGTTCCTTGACTCCTACTGGTTCGATAACCTTGGTTTCATACTGAGGGAAAACTCACTGTTGTACGCATCACACCTTCCTCTTGGGGTTCCCAACGGACGTGTGTCAACTGCACGCATCAAGGATTTTTCTGGCGCCATTGCCGGGGAGATCAAGACACGCTGCAAGGGGAGTCTCTCACATCCAATCTCTTTACTTTGTTTTTGTCTTGCTTTACTTTATTTTACTCACTGCTTTGTTTGTTCTCTGTATCAAAAATACAAAAAAATTAGTTACTAGTTTTACTTTATTTACTGTCTTGTTTGCGTTCCCTATATTAAAAACACAAAAAAATTAGTTACTTGCATTTACTTTATTTACCTTTTGTTTATTTCATCATGTTTCCTCCTAAGTTCACTCTGAAAGATATACCGTTAGGACGAGGGTCTATCATTGGAAGAGATAATATAGAAGCATTTTTCACTCATGTTAGTACAGCTGAAGATTTTGAAGATAGACACTTGGTAGAACTTGCTCCTACTTATGAAATTGCAGCCGCTTCTTTAGTACACATGTTGGAAGCTAGATTCGTTAATCTTAATCCTATAATTCAACATATGTTTCTTACACTCTCTGATATGGAAAGGGGAGAAAAGAGAGATTTTGTTTTAGAGGTCCTTCTTAGAGAATTTGATGATGTAGCAAGAGAAGCTAGAAAAGTCTTTATTAAATATAAGATGCTTGGCCTTTATACCAATTTTGCTAATACCCTTGAAAAAATGGAAAAGATAGATTAAAGTACACTAATAAAGTTAATTGTGAAGGGGAGATTAAGACATCAATACCTTGCAAGCTCCTAGGAATGTTCGAGGCACTAGAAAAGAATTATGATTGGATTGTTCCTGAAAATTTGTTTGATGAGAATAGAAAGCCTAAGAGTAATGAAAAAGGGGCCTCTGAAACTTACATAGACAAGATACAATGCATAGTTGAGAAAACTCCAAACCCCTCTGTTGATGCTTCATCTCTCGATGTTACTTGATTCACACTTTCTGCGCCTAGCTGAAAGGCGTTAAAGAAAAGCGCTTATGGGAGACAACCCATTATTTTACTACAGCACTTTTGTTTTATATTTGAGTCTTGGAAGTTGTTACTACTGTAGCAACCTCTCCTTATCTTTATTTTATTTGCATTGTTGTGCCAAGTAAATTCTTTGATAGTAATGTTGATACTAGATTTGGATTACTGCGCAGAAACAGATTTCTTACTGTCACGAAATTTAGCAGCCCCGTCTGTAGGTAACTCAGAAAATTCTGCCAATTTACGTGCGTGATCCTCAGATATGTACGCAACTTTTATTCAATTTGAGCTTTTTCATCTGAGCAAGTTAAGTGCCCCAGAAAAATTCGTATTTACGGACTGTTCTATTTTGACAGATTCTGCCTTTTATTTCGCATTGCCTATTTTGCTATGTTTGATGGTTTTCTTTGTTCCATTAACTTTCAGTAACTTTGTGCAATGTCCAGAAGTGTTAAGAATGATTATGTCACCTCTGAATATATGAATTTTCAATTATGCACTAACCCTCTAATGAGTTTGTTTCGAGTTTGGTGTGGAGGAAGTTTTCAAGGGTCAAGAGAGGAGGATGATACAATATGATCAAGAAGAGTGAAAAGTCTAAGCTTGGGGATGCCCCCGTGGTTCATCCCTGCATATTTCAAGAAGACTCAAGCATCTAAGCTTGGGGATGCCCAAGGCATCCCCTTCTTCATCGACAACTTATCAGGTCACCTCTAGTGAAACTATATTTTTATTCAGTCACATCTTATGTGCTTTACTTGGAGCGTCTATTTGTTTTTGTTTTTGTTTTTGTTTGAATAAAATCGGATCTTAGCATTCTTTGTATGGGAGAAAGACACGCTCCGCTGTTGCATATGAACACATGTGTTCTTAGTGCTACTTTTAATGTTCATGGCGAAGGTTAAAACTGCTTCGTTCATTGTTATATGGTTGGAAACGGAAAATGCTTCATCTGGTAATTGGTATAATGTCTTGAATAATTTGATACTTGGCAATTGTTGTGCTCATATAGATCATGTTTAAGCTCTTGCATCATGTACTTTGCACCTATTAATGAAGAACTACATAGAGCTTGTTAAAATTTGGTTTGCATGATTGGTCTCTCTAAGTCTAGATATTTTCCGGTTAAGATGTTTGAACAACAAGGAAGACAAGTGTAGAGTCTTATAATGCTTGCAATATGTTCTTATGTAAGTTTTGTTGTACCAGTTTATACTTGAGTTTGCTTCAAACAACCTTGCTAGCCTAAGCCTTGTATTGAGAGGGATTACTTCTCGTGCATCCAAATCCTTGAGCCAAAAACTATGCCATTTGTGTCCACCATACCTACCTACTACATGGTATTTTTCTGCCATTCCAAAGTACATTACTTGAGTGCTACCTTTAAAATTCTATTTTTTGTCTTCGCAATACATAGCTCATGGGAAAATAGCCTTAAAAACTATTGTGGTATTGAATATGTTGCTATGTATCTTATTTCTTATAAGTTGCTTGTTGAGCGGTAACCATGTTTCTGGGGACGCCATCAACTTTTACACCTTTGTTGAATATCATGTGAGTTGCTATGCATGTTCGTCTTGTCCGAAGTAAGGGCGATTTTCATGATCAAATGGTTTGAGTATGCATATTGTTAGAGAAGAACATTGGGCCGCTAACTAAAGCCATGAATCATGGTGGAAGTTTCAGTTTGGACACTAATCCTCAATCTCTCATGAGAATATTATCTCGTTGTTGAATGCTTAAGCATTAAAAGAGGAGTCCATTATCTGTTTTCTATGTTGCCCCGGTATGGATGTCTAAGTTGAGAATAATCAAAAGCGAGAAATCCAATGCGAACTTTCTCCTTAGACCTCCGTACGAGGCGGCATAGAGGTACCCCTTTGTGACACTTGGTTGAAACATATGTTATGCAATGATAATCCATGTTAATCCAAGCTAATTAGGACAAGGTGCGAGCACTATTGGTATTCTATGCATGAGGCTTGCAACTTATAGGGTGTCTTATACATAACACATATGAATTATTACTACTTTTGACAAAATTGTTTCTATATTTTCAAAATGAAAAGCTCTAGCACAAAAATAGTAATCCATACTTCCCTCTGCGAAGGGCCATTCTTTTACTTTATGTTGAGTCAGTTTACCTACTTCTTTCTATCTTAGAAGCAAACACTTGTGTCAACTGTGTGCATTGATTCTTACATGTTTACCTATTGCACTTGTTGTTGACAATTATCCATGAGATATACATGTTGAAGTTGAAAGCAACCGCTGAAACTTATATCTTCCTTTGTGTTGCTTCAAAGCTTTCTACTAAGAATTTATTGCTTTATGAGTTAACTCTTATGCAAGTCTTATTGATGCTTGTCTTGAAAGTACTATTCATGAAAAGTCTTTGCTATATGATTCAGTTGTTTAATCATTGTCTTTACCATTGCTTCGAATCGCTGCATTCATCTCATATGCTGTACAATAGTATTGATCAAGATTATGATAGCATGTCACTTTAGAAATTATCCTTGTTATCGTTTACCTACTCGAGGGCGAGTAGGAACTAAGCTTGGGGATGCTTGATACGTCTCCAAACGTATCTATAATTTCTTATGTTCCATGCTACTTTTATGATGATACTCACATGTTTTATACACACTTTATGTCATTTATATGCATTTTCCGGCACTAACCTATTGACGAGATGCCGAAGAGCCAGTTGTTGTTTTCTGCTGTTTTTGGTTTCAGAAATCCTACAAGGGAAATATTCTCGGAATTGGACGAAATCAACGCTCAGGGTCTTATTTTTCCACGAAGCTTCTAGAAGACCGGAGAGGATACGAAGTGGGGCCACGAGGGCCCGTAACCATAGGGCGGCGCGGCCAGCCAGGGGCTCGCGCCGGCCTATGGTGTGGGGCCCCCGCGCCGCCTCCAACCCTACCCTTCCGCCTACTTATAGCCTTCATCGCGAAAACCCCTGTACCGAGGGCCACGATACGGAAAACCTTCCAGAGACGCCGCCGCCGCCAATCCCATCTCGGGGGATTCAGGGGATCGCCTCCGGCACCCTGCCGGAGAGGGGAATCATCTCCCGGAGGACTCTTCATCACCATGATCGCCTCCGGATTGATGTGTGAGTAGTTCACCCCTGGACTATGGGTCCATAGCGATAGCTAGATGGTTGTCTTCTCCTTATTGTGCTATCATGTTAGATCTTGTGAGCTGCCTATCATGATCAAGATCATCTATTTGTAATGCTACATGTTGCGTTTGTTGGGATCCGATGAATATGGAATACTATGTCAAGTTGATTATCAATCTATCATATATGTTGTTTATGTTCTTGCATGCTCTCCGTTGCTAGTAGAGGCTCCGGCCAAGTTGATACTTGTAACTCCAAGAGGGAGTATTTATGCTCGATAGTGGGTTCATGCCTCCATTGAATGCGGGACAGTGACGATGAAAGTTCTAAGGTTGTGGATGTGTCTGTTGCCACTAGGGATAAAACATCAATGCTTTGTCTAAGGATATTTGTGTTGATTACATTACGCACCATACTTAATGCAATTGTCTCGTTGTTTGCAACTTAATACTCGGAAGGGGTGCGGATGCTAACCCGAAGGTGGACTTTTTAGGCATAGATGCATGCTTGGATAGCGGTCTATGTACTTTGTCGTAATGCCCTGATTAAATCTCATAGTAGTCATCGTGATATGTATGTGCATTGTTATGCCCTCTCTATTTGTCAATTGCCCAACTGTAATTTGTTCACCCAACATGCTATTATCTTATGGGAGAGACACCAATAGTGAGCTGTGGACCCCGGTCCATTCTTTTACATCTGAAATACAATCTATCGCAAACTCTGTTCTTTCTGTTCTTCGCAAACAAACATCATTTTCCGCACCATACGTTTAATCCTTTGTTTACAGCAAGCCGGTGAGATTGACAACCTCACTGTTACGTTGGGGCAAAGTACTTTGATTGTGTTGTGCATGTTCCACGTTGGCGCCGGAATCTCTGGTGTTGCGCCGCACTACACTCCGTCACCAACAACCTTCACGTGTTCCTTGACTCCTACTGGTTCGATAACCTTGGTTTCACACTGAGGGAAAACTCACTGCTGTACGCATCACACCTTCCTCTTGGGGTTCCCAACGGACGTGTGTCAACTGCACGCATCAGCCATCTGTAAGCTGGCTTGATAACTGTTGTTGTACGAGAATTCTGCGTAAGGCAGGCAGTCTTCCCACTTGGATCCATATTTCAGTACACAAGCTCTCAACATGTCTTCAAGTATCTGATTGACCCTTTCAGTCTGTCCATCCGTCTGCGGGTGATATGTTGTGCCGAAATTCAGCCGAGTTCCTAGTCCTTCATGTACTTTCTGCCTGACGTGGGCATTACCCTTCGGGTAACCGATGTTGCCCTATCCTGTATTTCCTAGTTGGAGGCCCATGAAAGCACTTGGAGGCAAGGCAGCCCAACCGGATGGCGCACCAGAAGATTCCTTGGCAAGCAAGGCAAAGAAGCAACCGAACAAGGAAAGATTAGATCTAAAATTACTGTAAACCTAGTCGTACTCGGTTGGACCTCTTGAGACCCGGCCTCCTATATAAAGGCCAGGAGAGGGGCTGCCGAGGGACACAATCAATCTTAGCGATCTTAGACAACGAAGCTTAGAGCTAGGTCACCTTAGCACTTAGCCATCTTGACGAGATCTCAGCCGAACTATTCGGCACCCCATTGTAACCCATTATCATCATAATCAAGAACAGACAGAGCGGGACGTAAGGGTTTTACCTCATCGAGGGCCCCGAACTCTGGGTAAATCGCTCTCCCCGCTTGTCTGTGAACCGATGTCTCATGTTAGCTTGCAGGATTCCATCAACCCTAAGCCCCTATCGGAGGGCATTGCCGAGGAGCACCCTCGACAATTGGCGCCGTCTGTGGGAACCCTGTCGGCACAAGATCGATCATCGGTAGATCCAGTCATGTCACCGGCAACTTCATCAGCAACTTCATCAACACCGTCATCGCCAAACCTGGGAAGCCCGATTCGATTCGGCTCCTACGAATTCACCCCGCACAGCGATTCCTCCCGCTCAACCTTCTCAGATCTACAAGGAAACATGGAGATGACCTTCGGCAGCGTCCACTACAACGTCAACGCGGAAGGAATCCTTCGGCTGTTGGAATCGCCCGCTTCCGGGTCAATGAGTCCAAGTGTGTCATCGTCACTCGACCTTTCGGCTGGTCTGACAGGCTCGACGAGTTCACCCGCGCCCTCGACTCCCCGTTCTGCGTCCTCCATGTCGGTAGGATCCGACGATCCCACATCTTCGGAGTTAACTTCGTACTACTGCTTCAACTGCGACACCAGGCACGGTCTAGGATCGAGCGACACGCCGTTCATCTGCAATACCCAGTATTCATCGGGAGAGGACAGTATCGACAGCATCGTCCAAGGAACCACCCGAAGAACGGCACACCATCAGGTTTATGTTGCCAATAACACAGGAAACACAAGACACGGAGGAGACGGAGATCATACTCATCGTTCCAGTAGACGAGCAAGTTTCGAAAACAGCGCCAGCAACCACAACAACGACTACACCATCGTGGACGAGGAGTGGGCAGCAGCCAAGGCAGCAGTACTCAACAACACACCGCTCCCCGCAGGAACCTCGGTTGGAACCCTCAATGCTTATCGCTCTATACTAGAGAAAAACCGGGAGCACCTATCGAAATAGCAAGCCACCCTCGAGAGACGCCTATCTGCGGCAGATCGATCCAGCGAACGACGAAGAGGCTCGCAAGGGAGCGCCTCTCGAAATACTCAGGGGGCAGGCAAACACCGGTCGAGACTATCCAGGCTTTCGGAAGATGACGCTAGAGAAATCACGTCGAACCTGACCAAGTCCTTTATAACTACGGACACCGCAGGCATGCCACGGCCAAAAACCGTTGCAGGAGCAACAGCCAACCTCGCTGCGTACCTCATCAACCAGCGCCCTGAAGGATCCATGGCTCAAGCTCATCGAGGCGCCCTGGAAAGTCTCGCGATATTGGGAAATAATCTAGTTCCGCAAAAGGAAAAGACCACGTTGCAGGCTAGTGGCTCAAAGCATCATGCGAGAGATGCTCGGGATGAAATCATCCAGAGCAGGATCGACAAAGAAAGGCGACGACGCGCCACTAGGAAGGAGAATGACAGTGATTCTTCGGATGAGGATCAGGAGTACGACGGCGAGCTCAGGGGAGCCGATTGTCTAAGTTACAAAATCCGCGAGGCGATGCCGCCCAAAAAGTTCAAGCCCACTCCTACCGACGCTGCCAAATACGATGGGCAGCAGGAGCCAAGATCTTGGATAGACGACTACCTGCAGACTGTGATTCTGCATAAGGGGAACCAGATAGCAGCAATGCAGTGCTTGCAGCTCTACCTCAAAGATTCAGCGCGAGCCTGGCTAAGGGGGCTGCCGAAGGGTTCCATTAAATCATGGGACGACCTAGTAGACGCCTTTGTTGCCAATTTCCAAGCAACATACAAGAGACCCGTCGGGATTGAAGAGTTACGGAATTGCCAGCAAAAGCAGAAGGAGTCGATGCGCTCATACATCGGGAGATTCACCAAACTCCTAAACGCTGCCGAAGATGTATCCGTCGACAGAGAAATCGACGCTTTCAGCGATGGCGTCCGGCGTGAGAGCTACATAGAAGAACTCGGACGCAAAAAGCCAAAAACCATAACCAAGTTAATGGAAATCGCCAACAGATGGGCTGATGGTGAGGACAACGTGCGAAGGCCACGACAGCGCAGCGACGACGAAGACGATGACCAGCCGAAGCACGACTCGGGTGGCCGAAGGGATCGTCACAAGAGAAGGAAGAACCGCAACTATGATGACAACAACCTGGTAGCCGCAGGGTACTCTGATCGGCAGGACGATAGATATGACGATAGAAGAGACGATCGACATGACGGTAATCGGAACAACTCTGGGAACCGTGGCAATTATAAACCACGGCAGCAGAGGACTCCCGAACTGCCCTACGCTGAGCAGAGCAACGCCCCCTGTTACCTGCACTCGTATGTCGATTCTAAGGACGGCAAAACGAAGTCGAGTCACCTGCTCAGGGACAGTCGGCAGTTCATTGACATGCACAAACTCATCCAGCAGACAGGCCAGCAACCGCTACCACCACCACCCCCACCTCCACCGCAGCATCAAGTCCAGCAGGCTCAACCTCATCAACCCAACGAGGCGTTTCCACCACCACGTGGGCAGATGAGCATGATCCATAGGACAGGTGTCTCGAGAAGAGAGATGAAGAAGCTTACCCGAGAGATTAACCTGGCAGAAAGCATCATGGCGAACATCCCCGAGTATGTCGAGTGGTCCTCTCAGAACATTACGTTCAGTCGAGCAGATCACCCGATGATCATACCAAAACCAGGACACGCTGCCTTAGTAGTCGAGGCACAAATCGGGGGGTTCAAGATGAGCAAAGTCTTCATGGATGGTCGAAGCGGGTTAAACCTGATATTCGTCGAGACAATCAAAAGTATGGGGATCACCATGAGGATGCTAGAAGAAACAGACACTTGCTTCCATGGGATCCTTCCAACTGCACCGGGCTACTCTCTTGGCAAAGTTTACCTGAAGTCGTCTTTGGCAAAACCGACAATTTCAGGAAGGAAAAGATCGAGTTTGAAGTAGTGAACTGGGAGTCACAATATCACGCTATACTCGGGAGACCAGCTTATGCCAAGTTCATGGTTGTGCCGCACTATGCATACCTCAAGCTGAAAATGCCTGGGAACAACGGGACAAACATCACAGTCTATGGAAGTTTTTCACGCTCGGACAATTGTGATCGCGACTTTCAGAGGATTGTTGCGAAGTTTGGGTCACAACAAGAAATCGTCGACCCTCTACCCAAGTTGTTGTTACGTGAAATCAAGGAGGAAAAACATGTTAGGGAAACCAAGAAGAAGCCAGCTGACCTTGCTCCTAAAGCTTCGGCAGCAGAAGCCTCGGCAGCGAAAGTTTCGGCAGCAAAAGGTTCGGCAGTTGATGGCACAGAAGACATAGGAGACAGCAAGACGCTGGCAACCATTGACCAGACCCCTGGTGAAATCAACAACGCTGCAGCAACCACTAACGTGGTGAAAAAGCCAGAAGATGAGAAGAACCCCTTCCTTACTTAAGCAATTTATTAGCGTTTAATTTTTTCCCTTTATATAAACAGGGCCTTCTTTTTTTCGCCCTCTAGTCTCGTGCTTACCTTATTAATGAGAACTTCAGTTTTGATCCCCTGATAAGCATGCAGTAATTTGGAGCACTTAATCCGCATCATCATAACCTTTGCTTACACCCCTCGGTGAACAATGGTGCAATGAAGTACGCAACAAAAGATTGTGCTCCGAAAAAGCCTCTACGAGTGCTAAAGGATGCAAAAAAACAAGGACGATGACCTTTCCCTCTACTATAGATGCCTCTACGAGCGCCGAAAATAGCAAGAGTTTGGAAATACACATAACACAACCCACGTTCGATATTTTACTTACGGAAATATCAAAGAACAACGGGCTCATTGGCAAAATCATTGCACCTGAAATATTTGGGAGTGACTGTCGAAACATACATCGGTTGAAAGCAAAGTTGCACATACAACGGGTTTAGCAAGACCTACAACACATGCTGATCACTCAAACGCTTGCTGACCAACGAATACAAAAAACGCTTAAACGGACAATTAAGATTTGCTCCCTCAAAAATCGCCAACGGCATCAACACGGTAAAAGTACATATACATGTATCTACCGAATAAAACAAAAATCGGCTAAACAATCCTAACACCTGGATGAAGTAGCCAAAATAACCTATTTACAAAACAACCCTAATCCCTGAAATCACCCTTGAGGAGTTTCTCTTTCCTCAGGTACCTTCGAATACTCCTCAAGCTTGTCGACAATTATATTGGCAGGAAGCAATACCTTCGGATATAGAGTCTCCAAGTCACCAACCGCGTTGGCGATAGCAAGCAGATTTGCTGAGGGATAACATGCAAGCACAAGGGCAAGTGTAAACCTGGCCCCTGCGAAAACCTAAGCTCGCACCAAGTCTCGAATCTTCTTGGCATTCCCAAACTCAGACATCAAAGTCAGCAGCGTAGGGGGAATCGCATTTAAAGGGAACATCGTCTTCCAAACTACCCTCATGGCTTTGTAGCACTTGTCGAAGAAATGATGGACTTGCTGAACCCGATCCTGAAATTGTGCGACAGCCGAAGCCTTCGAGTGTTCCCGCCAGAAAATTTCCTCGGCTGATGACAGCTGGGTCAAAGCGTGCACACGCTCGTGAATCCGCTTGTTCTCTTCTGCACGGTTCAGAGCTATGACTGGCAAAAGAATCAGATAGAGGATCAGACAAGGCATTGTTGATAAAAAAAAGCGCAAGGATCAAGAAACTTACAGTTCAAACTCTCGGTAGCTTTATGCAGTTCAGTAAGAGCGTACCGCTCCACTTCGGCTGCAATCTCGCTCTTCTTATTGACAATAGCAGCTAAGGCATAGGTGCTGCGTAGATCTTTTTCCATCTGAGTGATCTGATCCTTCATACGCTGGATTCGGTCACCTTCAGGAAGAGCACCCGAAGAGTCGTCGACGAATGAGGGCACTGGGAAAACCTGCAGGAAACAACGTTAAAAAGGATGACGGATCGGGTCAATTCGAGCATCCGAAGTAACTCCCATCGGGAGAAGTGCAAGTAAAAATATCATAACAAAGGTGTACTAGCAACGTTGCTAGCACGGAGTTTATTACAAACACAAGTTTTGCAACGGAACAATGTTTCACATCAACTCGAAGATAAGTTTGTTACAAAAATCAAGGGGCTTGGGTCTGAGTCGATAAACTGGGACCAGCCGACGTCTTCCTCGACGAAACTAGTTCAAGGAGCTGGCGAGCACAATTAAGGGCAGACGTCTTAAAGGCGCTTAAATCAACAAACTGCCCATCTTGCTCTTTCGGCAGCTCCTTAGTCATTTCTTCGATGTCAGCCTTAAAGCCGTGACCCATCATAAGTTGGAAGGCAAGGAGGGCGCCATAGGTACGCGAGGTGCGTTTGAATACCTCGATAACCTCCTTGGTGTCAACCGCGAAGGCATCGATCAACTGCCCCAGAGTCTTGTCTTGCTTGATCTTGGGGAAGATCATCGAGTGCATCCGCGCCATGGCACCTTTCCCCTTTTCGAGAAGCTCCCGCGTAAGCTGGTGGGAGGCGAGAGTCATCGATACACCATTTGCGTGAGAGTTATTTGGAATCTTGTCCAAGGCACTGACGGGGATGTTGGCGGCTTCTGCAAAAGAAAAGAATGGAAAAGATCATTAACAGAAGATCGAATTCGTAAAGTACGACAATCGACAGAGAAGTAAAGAAGAGATTACCAAGCAAAGCTAGCGAAGACTCGCGAAGGAGTTCATCTTTTTCAGCTGCCTGAGCTTCGGCAGCCAGCCTTGACGCCTCTTCCTCCTTCAGCTTTTCCTTCAGCTTGCCCAGTTCCTCTTTCAGGGAATCGATTTCTTGGCGAGCTTTGGCAGCTATCTTGACTGCGCCGTCCAACTTCGAGGAAGAAGATTCGACTTCTCTCTGCAATCGAACTTTGTCTGCCTCCAGAGAAGTGAACTGGGAAGCGAAGGCCTCCAAAGAGGAAATAACACCTCGTAGATCCTTAAGGAAAAAAAGGATGTTTTACAAAGAATCGTTAGACAAGGCACATTTCAAGAAATTCGCGTTGTATTCAAAAGGGACTTACAGAAGGAGGAGTCGTGGTGGCGACAGGAACATCTTTCCCCTTGGAAAGGGAAGAAGCAGTCGATGCCTGAGCCGTGGGGGCTGCCTTAGGAGCCGAAGCTTCGGAAGCCGCAACAACCGGCGGAGCAGCGCCAGATTTGGCCTTGTTAGACGGAGGCTCAGTGAAACCTTCATCACTACAAAAAGGAAATCATCGACAGGAGTTATGAAAAGAATGCGAGAAATAAAGGGACAAACTATGGCATCAGGGAAGAAGGTTCTTACATCCCTGATGACATGTCGAAGAGGGACTTACAGAAGGAGGAGTCGCCTCCACAGCTGCATTAACAAAGGCATCACGATCAGCGTCATCATTACGCACTGATCCCTCCGTGTCGCAAATGTCATCGGCTGAAGGAGGAAGATCGGTGTGAACAGTTGCGGAATCTATCGGATCATCGTGTTCGCTCTCTGGGCCTGCGTGCTCGACAGTGTGAAAATCAATAGGTACTGAGGAGCCTCTTCCCTCAGAAGTATCATTTGGCGAATCGCGCAAGTTTCCAGAGACTATGGGGATCTGTCGAGAAGGAGAACAAATAAGAATAATAGTAATTATGTTGGCTAAATGGAAATAGAATAGTGAGAATATGAAAAGGGAAGTTACCTCTGGTGACGGATGATCGGCATCGAGAGGAGTGCAAGAAGATATCAATGGGATCGAGTCTTCCTAACTAAAGAAAGTAAGGCGACGGACTTCATCAAGCAACTCCTTTTCCGACAGTTCGGCAGCATTAACCCTGGTTTCATCCTTTGGACCTGAATACAACCACATCGGACGAATTCGGCCATGGTCGGTTGGACTCGACGTTTCAGGAATACCGCTGCCACCTCTGTGCCAACCATAGTTTGGCCGTCGGCCTCTTTGATTCGAAGAAATTTGGCAAATAATTCGTCGGCTGCTGCCCTTTCATCGGGAGAGAGAATGTTCTTCGAGGAATCCTTAGGCTTGGCTTCGAGGATGTCGGCAAAGCGAGGAAGCTGGAACTCGGGTGACAAGGAATCCTTGACATAAAACCATTTCAGTCTCCATCCTTGCACAGACTCTCTCATTGGGAAATTGAAATAATTAACTTCCAAACGAGCCACAAACCCCACTCCTCCGGTGACGAAGGATCCATTACTACTGCTGTACCTCTTTACATAAAAGATCTTTTTCCACAATCCAAAATGAGGCTCAATGCCAAAAAACGCCTCGCAGAGGGTAATGAATACAGCGACGTGAAGGATTGAGTTAGGAGTAAGTTGCCACAGTTGGATTTTGTAAGTCCGCAGAATATGAAGAAGGAATTCATGAGCGGGAAGCGAGAGACCCCGATATAGGAACGATAGGAACATCACGGTAAAGCCAACAGGGGGATTGGGCCGAGAAATCGCACCTGGAAAGATCACATTCCCCTCGTCGGAGGAAATTAATCCCAAGCTTCGAGATCTCTTCTCGTCGCGCTTGGTGATGGTTGATGCTATCTAGTCCCCGGGTTTGGCTATGGAGCCTGGCGGCGCTGGCGGCGCTGATACGTCTCCGACGTATCGATAATTTCTTATGTTCCATGCCACATTATTGATGTTATCTACATGTTTTATGCACACTTTATGTCATATTCGTGCATTTTCCGGAACTAACCTATTAACAAGATGCCGAAGTGCCGGTTCTCGTTTTCCGCTGTTTTTGGTTTCAGAAATCCTAGTAAAGAAATATTCTCGGAATTGGACGAAATCAACGCCCAGGTTCCTATTTTGCCCGGAAGCATCCAGAACACCGAGAGCCGCCAGAGGGAAGCCCTGGGGGCCCCACACCATACCCTGGCGCGGCCAGAGGGGGGGCCGCGCCGCCCTATAGTGTGGGCCCCCCAGAAGCCCTCCGAGGCTGCCCTTCCGCCTATTTAAAGCCTCCGTCGCGAAAACCCTGATAATTTCGACGAAACCCACAGAAACCTTCCAGAGCCGCCGCCATCGCGAAGCCAAGATCTGGGGGACAGGAGTCTCTGTTCCGGCACGCCGCCGGGACGGGGAAGTGCCCCCGGAAGGCTTCTCCATCGACTCCGCTGCCATCTCCACCGCCATCTTCATCACCGCTGCTGCTCCCATGAGGAGGGAGTAGTTCTCCATCGAGGCTCGGGGCTGTACCGGTAGCTATGTGGTTAATCTCTCTCCTATGTACTTCAATACAATGATCTCATGAGCTGCTTTACATGATTGAGATTCATATGAGCTTTGTATCGCTACTAGTTGTGTGCTACTCATGTGATGTTATTAAAGTAGTCTATTCCTCTCGCATGGTGTAAAGGTGACTAGTGTGTGCACCATGTGGTTCTTGTCGTAGGCTATGATCATGATCTCTTGTAGATTGTGGAGTTAATTTTCATTATGATAGTATTGATGTGATCTATTCCTCCTTCATAGTGTAATGTGGACGGTGTGTGCACTATGTTAGTTCTTGGTTTATTTTGCAATGATCTATTATGCTCTAAGGTTATTTAAATATGAACATTGAATTGTGGAGCTTGTTAACTCCGGCATTGAGGGTTCGTGTAATCCTACGCAATGTGTTCATCATCCAACAAAAGAGTGTATGTAGCACATATGAGAAAGAGTTATTTATTATGCGATCAATGTTGAGAGTGTCCACTAGTGAAAGTATGATCCCTAGGCCTTGTTCCTAAATATCGCTATCGCTGCTTGTTTACTATTTTACTCGCGTTACTACCGCTGCGTTACTATCGCTTGTTTACCGTCCCGGGCAAAGCACTTTTCCGGTGCCGTTGCCACTCTGCTCATATATATTCATACCACCTGTATTTCACTATCTCTTCGTTGAACTAGTGCACCTATTAGGTGTGTTGGGGACACAAGAGACTTCTTGCTTTGTGGTTGCGGGGTTGCATGAGAGGGATATCTTTGACCTCTTCCTCCCCGAGTTCGATAAACCTTGGGTGATCCACTTAAGGGAAACTTGCTGCTGTCTCGCAAAACTCTGCTCTTGGAGGCCCAACACCGTCTACGAGAAAAGGAGGGGGCGTAGACATCAAGCTATTTTCTGGCGCCGTTGCCGGGGAACAAAAAGCTACAATACAGGGATTTCCTCCCTCGTCAACCACGCGCCAGTTGTAGGCAGTCAAGCTATTTTCTGGCACCGTTGCCGGGGAGGAAAGGTAAAAGGTACTCACACTCCGGATCTCGGCTACTAAGCTATTTTCACCGTTGTAAGTACTCGAAGCTATTTCCTTTAGATCCTGCAATTGCATCTTTTTGTTTCTTGTTTACACTAGTTTGGCATAATGGACAAGAATGAGCTTCTTATTCTATTTCCTGATTTAAAACATGGATTGTTTGATGCGAAAATTAAAAAACCTATGGAATCTTATTTGCATGCTCGGTAGTAATATTAGTATGAACGCTTTGAACACCATTGTTGATAATGATATAGAAAGTTCTAAGCTTGGGGAAGCTGGTTTTCATGATCTTTTTAGTCCCCCAAGCATCGAGGAGAAAATTTTCTTTGATGATACTTTGCCTCCCATATATGATGATTATAATGATAGTGGTCTTTTGGTGCCACCTACTATGGAGAGTAAATTTTATTGTGATTATACTATGCCTCCAACACTTGATGAGAATAATAATGATAGCTACTTTGTTGAATTTGCTCCCATAACAACTAATAAAATTGATTATGCTTATGTGGGTAGTAATAATTTTATGCATGAGACTCATGATAAGAATGCTTTATGTGATAGTTATATTGTTGAGTTTGCTCATGATGCTACTGAAAGTTATTATGAGAGAGGAAAATATGGTTGTAGAAATTTTCATGTTACTAAAACACCTCTCTATGTGCTGAAATTTTTGAAGCTATACTTGTTTTATCTTCCTATGCTTGTTACTTTGCTCTTCATGAACTTGTTTATTTACAAGATTCCTATGCATAGGAAGCATGTTAGACTTAAATGTGTTTTGAACTTGCCTCTTGATGCTCTCTTTTGCTTCAAATATTATTTCTTGCGAGTGCATCATTAAAACTGCTTGAGCCCATCTTAATGGCTATAAAGAAAGAACTTCTTGGGAGATAACCCATGTGTTATTTTGCTACAGTACTTTGTTTTATATTTGAGTCTTGGAAGTTGTTTACTACTGTAGCAACCTCTCCTTATCTTAGTTTTGTGTTTTGTTGTGCCAAGTAAAGTCTTTGATAGTAAAGTTCATACTAGATTTGGATTACTGCGCAGTTTCAGATTTCTTTGCTGTCACGAATCTGGGCTAAATTCTCTGTAGGTAACTTAGAAAATTAAGCCAATTTACGTGCGTGATCCTCAGATATGTACGCAACTTTCATTCAATTTGAGAATTTTCATTTGAGCAAGTCTGGTGCCCCAATAAAATTCGTCAATACGAACTGTTCTGTTTTTGACAGATTCTGCCTTTTATTTCGCATTGCCAGTTTTGTTATGTTCGATGGATATTTCGATTCCATTGACTTTCAGTAGCTTTGTGCAATGTCCAGAAGTGTTAAGAATGATTATGTCACCTCTGAACATGTATATTTTGATTGTGCACTAACCCTCTAATGAGTTTGTTTCGAGTTTGGTGTGAAGGAAGTTTTCAAGGGTCAAGAGAGGAGGATGATATACTACGATCAAGAAGAGTGAAAAGTCTAAGCTTGGGGATGGCCCGGTGGTTCACCCCTGCATATTTCAAGAAGACTCAAGCGTCTAAGCTTGGGGATGCCCAAGGCATCCCCTTCTTCATCGACAAATTATCGAGGTTCCTTCTCTTGAAACTATATTTTTATTCGGTCACATCTTATGTACTTTACTTGGAGCGTCTCGTATGTTTCTTGTTTTTGTTTTTGTTTGAATAAATGCTTGTGTGGGAGAGAGACACGCTCCGCTGGTTCGTATGAACACATGTGTTCTTAGCTTTTAATGTTCATGGCGAAGGTTGAAACTGCTTCGTTAATTGTTATATGGTTGGAAACTGAAAATGCTACATGTAGTAATTGGTATGATGTCTTGAATAACTTGATACTTGGCAATTGTTGTGCTCTTGTTTAAGCTCTTGCATCATATACTTTGCACCTATTAGTGAAGAAATACATAGAGCTTGTTAAAATTTGGTTTGCATGAGTGGTTTCTCTAGAGTCTAGATATTTTCTAGTGAGGTGTTTGAACAACAAGGAAGATGATGTATAGTCTTATAATGCTTGCAATATGTCTTTTATGTGAGTTTTTCTGTACTAGTTCATACTTGTGTTTGCTTCAAACAACCTTGCTAGCCTAAACCTTGTATCGAGAGGGAATACTTCTCATGCATCCAAATCCTTGAGCCAAACAACACTATGCCATTTGTGTCCACCATACCTACCTACTACATGGTATTTCTCCGCCATTCCAAAGTAAATTGCTTGAAGTGCTACCTTTAAAATTCTATCCTCTACCTTTGCAATATATAGCTCATGGGACAAATAGCTTAAAAACTATTGTGGTATTGAATATGTACTTATGCACTTTATCTCTTATTAAGTTGCTTGTTGTGCGATAACCATGTTCCTGGGGACGCCATCAACTACTCTTTGTTGAATATCATGTGAGTTGCTATGCATGTTCGTCTTGTCTGAAGTAAGAGCGATCTACCACCTTATGGTTAGAGCGTGCATATTGTTAGAGAAGAACATTGGGCCGCTAACTAAAGCCATGATCCATGGTGGAAGTTTCAGTTTTGGACATATATCCTCAAATGAGAAAATTAATTGTTGCTACATGCTTATGCATAAAAGAGGAGTCCATTATCTGTTGTCTATGTTGTCCCGGTATGGATGTCTAAGTTGAGAATAATCAAAAGCGAGAAATCCAATGCGAGCTTTCTCCTTAGACCTTTGTACAGGCGGCATAGAGGTACCCCATTGTGACACTTGGTTAAAACATGTGCATTGCGATGATCCCGGTAGTCCAAGCTAATTAGGACAAGGTGCGGGCACTATTAGTATACTATGCATGAGGCTTGCAACTTGTAAGATATAATTTACATGATACATATGCTTTATTACTACCGTTGACAAAATTGTTTCTTGTTTTCAAAATCAAAGCTCTAGCACAAATATAGCAATCAATGCTTTCCTCTTTGAAGGACCTTTCTTTTACTTTTATGTTGAGTCAGTTCACCTATCTCTTTCCACCTCAAGAAGCAAACACTTGTGTGAACTGTGCATTGATTCCTACATACTTGCTTATTGCATTTGTTATATTACTCTATGTTGACAATATCCATGAGATATACATGTTATAAGTTGAAAGCAACCGCTGAAACTTAATCTTCCTTTGTGTTGCTTCAATACCTTTACTTTGATTTATTGCTTTATGAGTTAACTCTTATGCAAGATTTATTGATGCTTGTCTTGAAGTACTATTCATGAAAAGTCTTTGCTATATGATTCACTTGTTTACTCATGTCATTACCATTGTTTTGATCGCTGCATTCACTACATATGCTTTACAAATAGTATGATCAAGTTTATGATGGCATGTCACTCCGTAAATTATCTTTATTATCGTTTTACCTCGCTCGGGGCGAGCAGAACTAAGCTTGGGGATGCCGATACGTCTCCGACGTATCGATAATTTCTTATGTTCCATGCCACATTATTGATGTTATCTACATGTTTTATGCACACTTTATGTCATATTCGTGCATTTTCCGGAACTAACCTATTAACAAGATGCCGAAGTGCCGGTCCTCGTTTTCTGCTGTTTTTGGTTTCAGAAATCCTAGTAAAGAAATATTCTCGGAATTGGACGAAATCAACGTCCGTGTTCCTATTTTGCCCGGAAGCATCCGGAACACCCGAGAGCCGCCGAGGGAAGCCCCGGGGGCCCCACACCACACCCGGCGCGGCCGGAGGAGGGCCGCGCCGCCCTATAGTGTGGGCCCCCGGGCCCCCTCCGAGGCTGCCCTTCCGCCTACTTAAAGCCTCCGTCGCGAAAACCCCGATACGTTCGACGAAACCCACGAAACCTTCCGGAGCCGCCGCCATCGCGAAGCCAAGATCCGGGGGACGGGGTCTCGTTCGCCGCACGCCGCCGGGACGGGGAAGTGCCCCGGAAGGCTTCTCCATCGACTCCGCTGCCATCTCCACCGCCATCTTCATCACCGCTCGCTGCTCCCATGAGGAGGGAGTAGTTCTCCATCGAGGCTCGGGGCTGTACCGGTAGCTATGTGGTTAATCTCTCTCCTATGTACTTCAATACAATGATCTCATGAGCTCGCTTTACATGATTGAGATTCATATGAGCTTTGTATCGCTACTAGTTGTGTGCTACTCATGTGATGTTATTAAAGTAGTCTATTCCTCCCGCATGGTGTAAAGGTGACTAGTGTGTGCACCATGTGGTTCTTGTCGTAGGCTATGATCATGATCTCTTGTAGATTGTGGAGTTAATTATCATTATGATAGTATTGATGTGATCTATTCCTCCTTCATAGTGTAATGTGGACAAGTGTGTGCACTATGTTAGTTCTTGGTTTATTTTGCAATGATCTATTATGCTCTAAGGTTATTTAAATATGAACATTGAATTGTGGAGCTTGTTAACTCCGGCATTGAGGGTTCGTGTAATCCTACGCAATGTGTTCATCATCCAACAAAAGAGTGTATGTAGCACATATGAGAAAGAGTTATTTATTATGCGATCAATGTTGAGAGTGTCCACTAGTGAAAGTATGATCCCTAGGCCTTGTTCCTAAATACTGCTATCTCTCGCTTGTTTACTCGTTTCTATCGCGTTACTACTGTCTGCGTTACTACTTGCTTGTTTACTCGTCCCGGGCAAAGCACTTTTCTAGTGCCGTTGCCATCTGCTCATATATATTCCCGTATTTCACTATCTCTTCGCTGAACTAGTGCACCTATTAGGTGTGTTGGGGACACAAGAGACTTCTTGCTTTGTGGTTGCGGGGTTGCATGAGAGGGATATCTTTGACCTCTTCCTCCCCGAGTTCGATAAACCTTGGGTGATCCACTTAAGGGAAACTTGCTGCCGTCCTACAAACCTCTCGCTCTTGGAGGCCCAACACCGTCTACGATAAAAGGAGGGGGCGTAGACATCAAGCTATTTTCTGGCGCCGTTGCCGGGGAACAAAAAGCTACAATACAGGGATTTCCTCCCTCGTCAACCACGCGCCAGTTGTAGGCAGTCAGCACCGGAGCTGGAGGAGGAGCGTCCGGAGCGCTCCCCTTCGGAAGATTCGAGGAGGACTTGGCGGCGGCGCCTCCGCTAGTGGAACTGGCGGCGGCGGTAAGGTTCTTCTTCTTCACCATTGCGAGATCTGGGGAAGATCTGAAAGGTAGTGGTGGCGGCGCAGCAATTGTGAAGGAAGGAAGAAGAAGAAGGGCGAGCAGACGCTATGGCAAGAGTAGAGAAGATCAGAGATTTTCGCTATTTGGGGATTTTAAGAGAGGGAAAACTCGAGGGCTGTGTGGGCACGTGTCGTTACTGCCAGCTCTTTAAGTGGACCTTTTCCATTAAAGTTTGCGGGAATCGAGGAGACGCCTTGGTAACTGTGCAAAAAGTGTGAATATTGCTTAAAAACAGGGCCAGACAGAGAAAGAATAGGCCCAGCAGGTTACGTCCTATCAGTCAAAATCGAGATATCAGTAAAGCGTCATCAATGACGTCATGAGGAATACTCAAAGCATTCGAAGGAATAAAAAGATATCGGGTGGTGAATTTGAGTCTACGCACAGATTGCAAAGCATCTGCACCTAGACTCGGGGGCTACTCCCATCGGGAGCGCTGGACGCGCACCCGATAGAATGAAGACTCGAAGAAATAAGCCTTGAAGGAAGAGATAATTGCTCGACTCGAGTCTGCACTCGGTTGCAAGCACCCGTGCCCAGACTCGGGGGCTACTCCCATCGGGAGCGCTGGACGCGCACCCGACGTAAACTTTTTGCACTCCAGTGATCATGCCCGGGGACTTGATTCTGTGTAGGGTAACATTGTTTTGCCATCGGCAGTTAACCAGCAAAAGTTGGGCATGTTACTCATTATCCCTTGCATGAGGAAAATATATCGGATGAACTACGAAGACTTACGAAGAAACTTCGACAGATAAAAATGTTCGGGTGGTACAACTTGAGTCTACGCACGGATTGCAAGCATCCGTACCTAGACTCGGGGGCTACTCCCATCGGGAACGCTGACGCGCACCCGACAGAAGAAGATGATACAGATTCGGGAAGAGCAAGAACAATCAAGGAGAAGAACATTGGGTGAAGGCATGCTTTAGTCTCTACCCGAACTATCTTCGGCTAGACACTCGGGGGCTACTGACGTGGGCATTACCCTTCGGGTAACCGATGTTGCCCTATCCTGTATTTCCTAGTTGGAGGCCCATGAAAGCACTTGGAGGCAAGGCAGCCCAACCGGATGGCGCACCAGAAGATTCCTTGGCAAGCAAGGCAAAGAAGCAACCGAACAAGGAAAGATTAGATCTAAAATTACTGTAAACCTAGTCGTACTCGGTTGGACCTCTTGAGACCCGGCCTCCTATATAAAGGCCAGGAGAGGGGCTGCCGAGGGACACAATCAATCTTAGCGATCTTAGACAACAGAAGCTTAGAGCTAGGTCACCTTAGCACTTAGCCATCTCGACGAGATCTCAGCCGAACTATTCGGCACCCCATTGTAACCCATTATCATCATAATCAAGAACAGACAGGCAGGACGTAAGGGTTTTACCTCATCGAGGGCCCCGAACCTGGGTAAATCGCTCTCCCCGCTTGTCTGTGAACCGATGTCTCGTGTCAGCTTGCAGGATTCCATCAACCCTAAGCCCCTATCGGAGGGCATTGCCGAGGAGCACCCTCAACACTGCCAGAATCTTGAGGTGAATTGGGATCCTCTATCTGACATAATTGACTTTGGGGTTCCGTGCAGGGCGACTATTCTGGAGATATACAACTCAGCTAGCTTTGGGCCTTGGTAGGTGGTCTTGACGGGGATAAAATGGGCTACCTTGGTTAATATGTCGACCACTACCCAAATAGATTCATTTCCTTTGCTTGATTTGGGCAAACCAGTGATGAAGTCCATTCCTACCGAATCCCACTTCCATTCCGGAATCTGCAATGGCTGTAGCAATCCTGCGGGTCGCTGATGTTCTGCCTTGACTCTCTGACAGATATCACACTTGGCGATGTAGCTTTCGATCTCTTGCTTCATTCCATGCCACCAAAATTGTTCCTTCAAATCTTGGTACATCTTGGTACCTTCGGGATGAATGGAGTATAGGGTGTCATGTGCTTCCTTCAGGATGACTTGCTTCAACTCTGAATCTAATGGCACACATAGGAGTCCGTTGTACCAAAGAACTCCTTCTTCATCTTCGGTGAATCCCGGTGCTTTCCCCGCAGCTATTTGGCTCTTGATTCCGTCAATGCTGGCATTTCCTTTCTGTGCTTCTTTGATCTGGCTAATCAAGGTAGGCTGAAGCTCTATGCTAGCTAGGAATCCTTCACTAACTAGCTCCAGTCTAAACTGTTCAAATTCTTGATACAAGCTAGGCTGCTCTTCTGCGATCATGGAGGTCAACTGACACGACAGTCTACTCAGGGCATCCGCTACCACATTGGCCTTGCCGGGGTGGTAGTGAATTTCCATGTCGTAATCCTTGATTAACTCTATCCACCTTCTCTGCCTCATATTCAGCTCCTTCTTTGTGAAAATGTACTTCAGGCTCTTGTGATCCGAATAGATCTCGCATCGATTACCCATGAGGTAATGACGCCATACTTTCAGGGCTAAGACTATTGCTGCTAGCTCTAAGTCATGGGTTGGATAATTCTGCTCATGTTGCTTCAGTTGCCTTGACAGATATGATATCACCTTGCCTTCTTGCATCAACACACATCCGAGACCAATCTTGGATGCATCACAGTAGACGTCAAATGGCTTGGTGATGTCCGGCATGATAAAAATTGGGGCTGAGGTCAATCTGCTCTTGAGTTGTTGGAAACTCTCTTCACATTTATCAGTCCATTCAAACTTCTTATCCTTCTTCAACAGTTGAGTCATGGGTCTTGCTATGCTCGAAAATCCTTTCACAAATCTGCGGTAATATCCCGCTAATCCAAGAAATGCACGGACTTCGGTCTGGGTGGTTGGGGCTTTCCATTCTGTAATGGTCTTGATCTTGGCGGGATCTATGGCAATTCCTCCTGCAGACAAGATATGTCACAAGAATTCTACTTCCTTCAACCAAAACTCACATTTGCTGAACTTGGCATACAACTTGTGTTGTCTAAGGGTTTCTAGGATAACTTCCAGGTGTTGCTCATGTTCCTCCTCGGATTTGGAGTAGATAAGGATGTCTTCGATGAACACAACGACAAACTTATCCAAAAAGTTCATGAAGATCTTATTCATGAGGTTCATGAAATAAGCGGGGGCATTGGTTAATCCAAATGACATGACATTGTACTCATACAATCCATATCGGGTGGTGAAGGCAGTTTTGGGGATATCCGTTGCACGAATCTTCAGTTGATGGTAACCAGTCCTAAGATCAATCTTAGAGAATATTTTGGCACCGGTCAGCTGGTCAAACAGGTCTTCTATCTTTGGCAAGGGGTATTTGTTTTTGATGGTTACATCGTTAAGCTTACGATAATCCGTACATAAACGATTAGCACGATCCTTCTTATCCACAAATAAAACTGGTGATCTCCAAGGTGACGCACTTGGTCGAATCAGACCTTTGTACAACATATCATCCAGTTGCTTCTTCAGCTCCACTAATTCTGCCGGGTTCATGCTATAGGCTCTCTGGGCTATAGATCCTGTTCCAGGGATTAACTCGATGATAAACTCGATATCCCTATCTGGGGGCATACCGGGTAGATCATCAGGAAACACATCAGGGTATCGACAGACGACCCTGATCTAATCCAAAGTTGGCTTGGCTACACTTTGGTTGCAGGTGAACTTTCTGGGCAGTCTTTCAGACACATGTTCTACTACCACTCCGGTGCTACTAGTCATGGTGATGGCCTTCTTGGCACAATAAATCAATCCATGATATTTCGACATCCAGTCCATTCCCAGTACTACTTCCAAACCTTTTGCTCCCAGTACAATCAAATTTGCATAAAAATCTATTTCATGAATTCTGATGGGTACATCTTTGCAAATTTTTCTAGCTTTTGTTGTTGATCCAGGTATTTGAACTATCATGACATGCTTCAAACTGATTGGTTGAATTTTACTAGTGCATGCAAAATCTCAGTAACAAACGAATGTGATGCTCCAGAATCAAACAACACTCTTGCAGGTACTGAGTTAACAGAAAACATACCCAGCACGACATCTGGTGCTTCCTGGGCTTCTTCGGTGTTCATGTGAAAGAGGCGGCCGTTGCGGTTGTTGGGGCTGTTGGGGGTGAACTTCTTGCCGGTGGAGACACGCCGTTGCTGCTGAGCAGGTGCAGCGGTGTTGGCTGCAATTTTGGCTAACCTTTTGGGGCACTCATTTGAGTAGTGTCCCAAAACTCCACATTCATAGCAGGTGATTGTGGCCTTGTTCTTGGGGGTGACGGGGATAGCGTTGTGATAACCCACAAGTATAGGGGATCGCGTGTAGCCTTTTCGATAAGTAAGAGTGTCGAACCCAACGAGGAGCTAAAGGTAGGATAAACATTCTCTCAAGTTGTATCAACCACTGATACAACTCTACGCACACTAAGCGTTTGCAATATCTAGGAAATAAAACTAGAGCGATAACGGGTATGAGAGGTGACTTTGCAGAACAATAAAATACACGGAATAAATGTTAGTGCTGCAGCAATAAAACAAACTAAACTAACAGTACCATGAGTGTTGAAAGGCGGTGGTAATAATGGTGGCTTTGTCCAAGATCAATTAGTGAAGATCTTGGGTTCAATGTCTTCGATGCAGCTTTCTATGTAGGAGAGGCTAAATATACATGCTCTCCCTCCGGGATTACAAGTACTATATGATTGGCTTGCTAGCAAACATCCGTAAATACTAGCAAACATTAAGGTTTCCCCAACCATAGCCTTAAGTAAATGGTCCTCTTACTCACATACATGCAACTATCCGGTTCGCGTCCTTAGGTTTCTGTCACTCCGGCAGAACTTCCCCCTTCTAGTATACAAGTACTACCAACCCTATGGTGCTTGATTCATGCGCGCACAAATATAATGGGCACCAAGGACGGTAGCATATCAACATACAACTCTAATGAACCAAAGAGAAACAACCAATCAATCAAAGAACAAATAAACTATGGCAACATGACATAGATCATAGGATTATAACTTATAGCATCAAACACCATGTTTAAATAGGGAGGTACAGAGGTTTGTGAGAGGATGGACCACTGAATACAATGAGGAGTTGGTGATGGAGATGGCGGTGAAGACGTTGGAGAGCTCAGCGAGGAGCGCCGGGAGGCGGAGGCGTGGGCGGCGCCGGCGGCGGCGCGGGGACTCCTTCCCCGCCGCCGGCATCATGGGGGAGCGCCGCCCCTTAGCCTTCTTCTTCCTTGAGTTGGTGCTGGTGTAGATGAGTGTTTCTCCTCCTTGGCTGCTGCCAAGGAGGAGGATTTTCGTGACAATGCTTGGGGCCTCCAAAAATAGGGTTTCCCGTCAATATATAGTGTTGGAGAGCAATCTAGGCCATGGGATGGATGCCCCTTTGATCCAAGGGCTCTTGGGTACCTCTAGAACCTTCCTAGGACTCCCCTCTGTCCTTCATGAACCTCACAACTCGTGGCTGGGCCGAAATATCAAGGTATGGAAAGAGTTTGTGTCAAATACGTCACCAACTTTCGAAGTCCCGAGACTGCACGAACCTCCGCAGTAATTCTGCTCTGCCGGGCGCATCCTTTGTCCGTTCTGGACGAATAAGATGTTCAAATTATTCGGTTTGAAATTCTCTACAATTTTGTAGTTTATGACTTTTCCATTGGACGTTGTTTTGATGGAGTTTCGAAGCGATCTTTGAAAAGTGTTCAGCAGGGACAGATTCCGGGAAATCCAGATTTCACCATAATGAGCTATTTCCTTCCATATTTGCCTATTTCCCGCACAACAAAGTTGAAACCAAGAACTTGTGCACTTTTGCAGCTATCAATAGGTTAGTCCCTTAAAAGATATAGTAATTGGTGTAAAACAAGAATAGAACATCAAAAATTATAGATACGTTTGCGACGTATCAACATCCCCAAGCTTAACTCCTGCTCGTCCTCGAGTAGGTAAGTGATAAAAAGAATAATTTTTGAGGTGACATGCACCTTCAAAGTTCAAAGGATGACTAGATACAAATAATTTAAGAACAATTAATAACACATTCATGATTCAATCAATAATAATTTTGGGACCATGCACATAGAACTAAGAATGACAACTATGCTCTCATAAGACGGTGCATATAACTTAGAAGATGAAGACTCAACATAAAAGTAAAAGAATGGCCCTTCGCAGAGGGAAGCAGAGATTAAACATGTGCTAGAGCTTTTTATTTTGAAAACATAGAGATCTAAAATTTTAAGAGGGGCAATTGTGTCAACGGTAGCAATAAGTAATATAGGTTATGTATAAAACTTCCTATAAGTTGCAAGCCTCATGCATCGAATACTAATAGTGCCCGCACCTTGTCCTAATTAGCTCGGATTTACATGGATTATCATCGCATTACATATGTTTCAACCAAGTTTCACAAAGGGGTACCTCCATGCCACCTGTACAAAGGTCTAAGGAGAAAGTTCGCATTGGATTTCTCGCTTTTGATTATTCTCAACTTAGATATCCATACCGGGACAACATGGACAACAGACAAATGGACTCCTCTTTAAGCTTAAAGCTTTTGGCAACATAAATTTCTCATAAGAGATTTTTGAGGTTTTAATGTCCATGCTGAAACTTCCACCATGTAAACATGACTTTGGTTAGCGGCCCAATGTTCTTCTCTAACAATATGCATACTCTAACCTTTTATCATGATTATCTCCTTTACTTCAGACAAGACGGACATGCATAGTAACTCACATGATATTTATCAAAAATATGATGATGGTGTCCCCATGTCAGCATGGTTGCCACACAACAAGCAGCTTATAAGAACTAAGATACATAAGTGACATATTCCTCACCACAATATTTTTTTAGTCTACTTTCCCATGAGCTATGTATTGCAAAAACAAGGAATTATTTTGAAGGTTTTAAAGGTAGCACATGTAAATTTACTTGGAGTGGAGGTGAAATACAACATATAGGTAGGTATGGTGGACACTTTTGGCATATTTTGGTTTTTGGTGGTTGGGTGCACGAGTAGAGATCATACTCAGTACATAATGAAGGCTAGCAAAAAGAAAGATAGCGACCAACTAAGAGAGCAATAATGGTCATAATCATGCATAGCGACAAAACTTATTAATTAAAGCATATGGTGATATTAAAAGTCTAAACTAAATGATCAATTCAACCCAATTGAAACATCGGAGGAGATCTTCCATTTGCATCACTATTAATATGAAACCTTTTTACTCGTATCCAACACCAATCAACTTATTTGAAACAACTCTCATTTATAATATTCATTAAAGATTAGAGAGCTAATCATATATAACTGAAGCATACTAACAAGCTCTAAACAAAATAGGAGTGAAAAACCAGAGCTAAACGCAGTAATAGCAAAAATAAAACGCTCATTGAACAATAAGAGTGAAAACTAGAGCGTTCATACAATTAAAACGGAGCGTGTATCTCTCCCAAACAAACATGGTATGATGGTGCCCACTTTATTGAAAATAAAATACACAACAGAAAATAAATGCGCTCCAAGAATAACACATAGTATATGAAGCAATAAAAATATAGTGAACAGAAATAGGACCTGGTATTTTTATTGATGAAGAAGGGGATGGCTTGGGCATCCCCAAGCTTTGACGCTTGTACTTCTTAAATATATCTTGGGGTGACATGGGCATCCCCAAGCTTGAGCTTTTGTCTATTTTTCATCTCATCTCATCATTTTTCTTTCCTACATTTAAAAACTTCCTTCATACAAAACTCATCACAAATCTCATTAGCAGCGTTAGTGCAATGATAATATTAATCAAATCTACAAAGTTTAGTATGACATATGAAAAGCATTTTAATAAGCATTAGCTACTGTAGCACAACTTCAATAAGGTTCCTTGATCAAGAGAACTCAAAAAGGTGGGCAAAAAGATGCAAATGCAAAACAGTGCAAAAATCTGTCAAAACAGAACAGTTCGTAAAAATTGATTTTTGAAAAATAATTACGCTGCGTAACTCGAAAAACTCTTAACTAATGAAAGTTAGATAAATACCTGGGGAAGATGCTCGTAAATTGGCAGCTCAAACTTACGTTCTGGTGATTTTTGGCGATTTTTCGCGTGACGAACCAGAAACAGTAAACAAGATTGCAAATCTCCCAAATACCACTTTCTTACCATTAGAGGCAATTCTTGGCACAAAAACAAAACAAACATGATAAGGAGAGGTCATTACAGTAGTAATGACTTCCAAGACTCAACAAAACAGTAGCAAAATAAAAACATGGGTTATCTCCCAAGAAGTGCTTTCTTTATAGCCATTAAGATGGGCTCAGTAATTTTAATGATGCTCTCACAAGAAATAAGAGTTGAAGCAAAAGAGAGCATCAAAAGCAAATAAGGAACACTTTTAAGTCTAACCCACTTCCTATGAAAAGGAATCTTGTAAATAAACAAGTCATGTAAGCATAATGCAACAAGCATAGAAAGGCAACACAAGCGCAACTTCAAGATTCTCAACATAAAGAGGGGAAACTTAATATTAGTAAGATGCATACAACCATGTTTCCCTCTCTCATAATAACTTTCAGTAGCATCATGAACAAACTCAACAATATAACTATCACATAAAACATTCTTATTCACATGCATAAAAGTATCATTACTCTCCACATAAGCATAATCAATTTTATTAGTAATAGTGGGAGTAAAACTATCACAACCATCATTGTAATTATCATAAATTGCAGGCATGGTATAATCATAATAAACTTTATCCTCCATAGTAGGTGGCACCAAAGTACCACTATCATTATAATCATCATAAATGGGAGGCAAAGTATTATCAAAGAAAATTTTCTCCTCAAAACTTGGGGGACTAAAAATATCACAACCAGCTTCCCCAAGCTTAAATTCTTCCATAGCATTAACAATAATAGTATTCAAAGGGTTCATGCTAATAACATTGCTACAACTATTTTGCAAACAAAGTTCCGTGGGTTTTTTAATTCTCTCTTCAAACACATCATGTCCTAATTCAATATAAAGTTCATAAAGATCTCTAATTTTTTTTGTTGTTTTCCATTAAGCCTAACTAGTGAAAATAAAAACAAGAAACAAAAAGATATAATTGCAGGATCTAAAGGAAATAGCTTCGAGCACTCACACACCGGCAACAGTGCTAGAAAATAGCTTAGTAGTCGGAGGATGTGAATACCTTTTACCTTACCTCCCCGGCAACGGCGCCAGAAAAGGTCTTAATAACCCACAAGTATAGGGGATCGCGTGTAGCCTTTTCGATAAGTAAGAGTGTCGAACCCAACGAGGAGCTAAAGGTAGGATAAACATTCTCTCAAGTTCTATCAACCACTGATACAACTCTACGCACACTAAGCGTTTGCAATATCTAGGAAATAAAACTAGAGCGATAACGGGTATGAGAGGTGACTTTGCAGAACAATAAAATACACGGAATAAATGTTAGTGATGCATCAATAAAACAAACTAAACTAACAGTACCATGAGTGTTGAAAGGCGGTGGTAATAGTGGTGGCTTTGTCCAAGATCAATTAGTGAAGATCTTGGGTTCAATGCCTTCGATGCAGCTTTCTATATATGTAGGAGAGGCTAAATATACATGCTCTCCCTCCGGGATTACAAGTACTATATGATTGGCTTGCTAGCAAACATCCGTAAATACTAGCAAGCATTAAGGTTTCCCCAACCATAGCCTTAAGTAAATGGTCCTCTTACTCCCATACATGCAACTATTCGGTTCGCGTCCTTAGGTTTCTGTCACTCCGGCAGAACTTCCCCTTCTAGTATACAAGTACTACCAACCCTATGGTGCTTGATCCATGCGCGCACAAATATAATGGGCACCAAGGACGGTAGCATATCAACATACAACTCTAATGAACCAAAGAGAAACAACCAATCAATCAAAAAACAAATAAACTATGGCAACATGACATAGATCATAGGATTATAACTTATAGCATCAAACACCATGTTTACATAGGGCGATACAGAGGTTTGTGAGAGGATGGACCACTGAATACAATGAGGAGTTGGTGTTGGAGATGGCGGTGAAGACGTTGGAGGGCTCAGCGAGGAGCGCCGGGAGGCGGAGACGTGGGCGGCGCCGGCGGCGGCGCGGGGGACTCCTTCCCCGCCGCCGGCATCACGGGGGAGCGCCGCCCCTTAGCCTTCTTCTTCCTTGAGTTGATGCTGGTGTAGATGAGTGTTTCTCCTCCTTGGCTGCTGCCAAGGAGGAGGATTTTCGTGACAATGCTTGGGGGCCTCCAAAAATAGGGTTTCCCATCAATATATAGTGTTGGAGATGCAATCTAGGCCATGGGATGGATGCCCCTTTGATCCAAGGGCTCTTGGGTACCTCTAGAACCTTCCTAGGACTCCCCTCTGTCCTTCATGAGCCTCACAACTCGTGGCTGGGCCGAAATATCCAGGTATGGAAAGAGTTTGTGTCAAATACGTCACCAACTTTCGGAGTCCCGAGACTGCACGAATCTCCGCAGTAATTCTGCTCTGCCGGATGCATCCGTTGTCCGTTCTGGACGAATAAGATGTCCAAATTCTTCGGTTTGAAATTCTCCACAACTTTGTACTTTACGACTTTTCCATTGGACGTCGTTTTGATGGAGTTTCGAAGCGATCTTTGAAAAGTGTTCAGTAGGGACATATTCCAGGAAATTCCAGATTTCACCATAATGAGCTATTTCCTTCCATATTTGCCTATTTCCTGCACAACAAAGTTGAAACCAAGAACTTGTGCACTTTTGCAGCTATTAATAGGTTAGTCCCTTAAAACATATAGTAATTGGTGTAAAACAAGCATGGAACATCAAAAATTATAGATACGTTTGTGACGTATCACGTTGCTCCCAGTTCTCGGAGCAGTGTTGGTGTTATTGGGGTTGTTGTTGCCGGGGGCTCTCATCAGGGCGCGGTTGAAGTTGGTGTTTCTGGCATGGTTGTTGTTGTTGTTGTTGTTGTGGTGGCCTCCTGGCCTAGGGTTTCCTCCACTCCGGTTTTGAAAACCCGGACGTGACATCTGCATCTGCGGCTTGTTGTTTCTCGGGGCAAAACCTCGTATTGCGGTGCCCACTCTGGTCTTGGGGTATTGCTGGGCCCACTCTGGTGCATCATGCGGCGTTTGCGATTCTCGTTGGCTTGGTGGAGTTTTCCCTCCATCTGGATGGCGGAGTCCACCAGGGCTTCAAGGTCGGCAAAGGGGATGTTGACTAGCACAGTCTGCATCTCGTCCTGCAGTCCGTTCAGGAATCTCTCCTTCCTCTTCTCAGTGGTGTCGGTCTCATCCGGGGCGTACCTTGACAAGGTGAGAAACCTGTCGCGGTATTCCACCACGGACATTCTGCCCTGCTTGAGTTCCCTGAACTCGTCCCTCATCTTCTTGATAAGACCCGGGGGCACGTGATACTTGCTGAACTTGAGCTTGAAATCTGGCCAAGTCATGATCTGTCCAACATTCATGGCACGGGTGCTGGTCCAGCATGCTCTTGCAGGTCCTGCTAGATAATGAGTGGCGAACAAGACTTTCTCGTTGGCGTCGACTCCAGCTACTTCTAGATTGTTCTCCATAGTTTGGAGCCAATCATCTGTATCGACTGGTTCCTCGGTCTTGCTGAACACAGGAGGGTTGGTGTTTTGGAAATTCTTAAGTTTTGATCCTGGGTGATCATGGTTCCCGTGACCTTGGTTGTTGTTGGCTATCTGTTGCAGTGCTGCTATGTTGGCTTGGCGTTCAGCTCTTTCATACTCTCGATCTGCCATCAAAGTCTGCAGCAGTTGCATCATGGCATCTTGGCTGCTGTTGCGAGTTGGAGGGGCCATATGAACATGGAGATAGATCATGAGATGAGAGGGAATTCTCTATGGATTATTTTGGTTAAGTTCAAAAATTTAAAACTTGAATTCTTTTGATGTTAACACAAACACACATTCATTCATTCATTCATTCAAGCATCATATATTACAAGCTAACACATCCATGGTTTTAAGAACCATTTACTCGCGCTACGATACAAGGGACGGGATACAACTCACACCTACACAAGTGATCAAGTGCAACTACTCATCATCCACATCGATCGGGATGAAGTCATCTTCTCCGGCCTCCAGGAACTCGTAGTCCTCCACATCAGTGTACTCGTCTTCCTCAAAGTCATCGTCATCACTCAGGAAGGCTTCTCCTCCCTGAATGTCTTCACCTTCCTCTTCCATCTCATTCAGCTGATCCTCTTGGGCCTTGACAGTTGCCTCCAAGGATACTATCTTTGCGCGGAGGCGCGCAATGGTAGCGTCCTTCTTGGCACGCTGCTGGCGGAGTGTCTTGCGGTCCTTCGCAAGCATCTTGATGGCATCAGCATGTTGAGCCAGTGCAAGGTGAGTCTGGTTGGCGTAGCCACGTGCGTTGTCCAGCTCCTTCTGGGTCTCGTGCAGCATAAAGTCCAGATGCTCCACGTGGTGCTTCAGCTCGGGGTGGGACTGCAGGTCCATGGGTTCTCCATCGGAGTTACGCCTTGCGAGATGAGCAAAGCGAGCCTCTTGGATGGCGGCCACATTCTGTCCGCACAGACGGGCAAGTGCTTCCTGAAGAGCACGAGCGAGTCCGTCCAGCCAGTTGCTTTCCCTGAAGGAAAAGAGGATCCTCTCAGAGGTAGGAGGCTCCATCTTGCCCCTCAGATCAGCGGTGATAACCCACTGAAGTTCCCCTCCGGGCTGGTCGTTGACCTCGACTCCGTGGAACTCTGGGTGCGGGCGTCCAAGGAACTCAGATAGGGCATCTAAGTCCCTCTCGAAGATCAGACTCCCGCCATTCCCCAGTTGGTAAAACTTGGTGTTGGCTGGCTCCATCTGAAAGTGAATTGGATGAGTAAGTTAGAGATGTGAACAAGTGTGGCAAAATTTTATGTAGATTCATAAGGAAGAGCATGACTTCTTATTTCTAAAAGATCTCAAAGAGAAGAAAGTGACTTAGTTTTTCAGAAATATTCACTTCATTTGTTTTTGAAATTAAGTTTTTCAGAACGTCCATTCTAACTAGGGTCTCCTAAGGTCAAACAATGGCTCTGATACCAACTTGTCAACACCCGGATTTTTCAGTTCAGATGGCTATTATGCCATACATCGCAATCCCAGGAAGATTATTGTTGCGAGACATAACAGTTGATATCATAAGTCATCATTCATTACAAACCATATTCATCTTACAAAAGTAGATCACATGATCCAATATTACACAAATAGTTGATCTAATGATCAACGAACACATTACATAGCGGAAGCGTAATAGTAGTGGACTATCTAATTTCACAGGCCAACGCTTGACGTCAGAAGATCTCCTAGTTGTTGTAGACGTCCTGCTGGCCGTCATCTTCATATTTCTGCTCCTCTTCATAGTCTGGCTATTTGAATAGCCAGGGACACAGCCGTGAGTACTTTTAAAGTACTCGCAAACTAATACTAGTGTAAGTACCATTAATTTTATTAAGGGGTTACTAAGCTCTAGGTTTATTTGCATAAAGCCAATTTTAGTTCATAAACATTTAGTAAAAGACTCCTCATTTGCTAACTAACTCAAGTGGGAACATTAGTGTCATTCCCACAACTCAGTTGTGATTCAATTCAACTTCACCATTCATGTTATTATTCATTTCACCATTCAGTTCAGAAAACATCTGACAACGGAACAATATGGCCTTTCCAATCGTCCGTAACCGTGGACACGGCTATTCGAATAGTTTTACACTCTGCAGAGGTTGCACACTTGTGCCACAACATTTGATTACATCCGTCAGGGATAGCCCTGAATAATCGTAACTCAGTACACGGATCATCAACCATAACCTTTCACTTACATATCCTAGTATAGGCACCTCTCCCCATGAGCTTGGCCTCCCAGTGAAGACAAACCGTCAGCCTGGGAACTGCAGAGGGCTTGGGCCGGACATTCATCTCATTTCACGTCATTTCACATCAGTTCACTTTTAACGGAGGCAGCCTCGGCGTAACCCCTATGACGCTTGTTTAGAGGGAACCCATACTAAGACACATAAACTTCCAGTTAAGCCCTACCCATAATCAGGTATTGTGGGGGTACTTGTAAATTGGAAAGGTATTGCATCCGCACCCAACCATCAGTTTTTATCAAGTTCATCATGTCATTCAAGTCACATTCACCTTCAAAAATCTTTCAAAGTCATTTCATTTCACACGTTCTCATCTAGAGTAGTCAATTTTATTTGTTAGCATTAGCAACTAGTCATGAGGGGTGCTAACTAGATTTGATTGCTCTAGGCTAAATTTAATGCTCTTGTGCTACTCTAGACCAAGTGAATCATGAATCAAAAAGTAACTTTGATAAATCAAAATCAATAAAGCTTGTAAAGTAAAACTTGGGATAGGACCATTAAGCATAAAATAAAATGTGGTGGTGCCTTGCTCTGGTAGAGCTTTGCACTTAGCAAGAATATTAGCTTGCCTTGGTTGGTGTACTGGTCAAAGTGGTCCTCTTCTCCTTGGAAGTAGACCTCCTCCTCCTCTTGATACTCATCGGTAGTAGCGTCTAAAAACGAATACGATGTACACAATCACCAAACAAAACTTAAAAGCTTGACTAAGCACACCCATGAGTCACACAAACTAGGCTAGCATCACAACATCATTATTATGTTGGTTGACTTGGTTTCCTTCTTAAGAAAAATAATTTCCTCTCATTACAAATATTAATTAAATTTTCTATTTAATTCTTTGGAGAAATAATTTCCTCTCATTGAATCTGGTTAAGATTTAGTCTCCTCAATTAATAATATATGACCTAGGTTGACCAAGGTCAACTTCTTCATAATCATTATTTGGGAAAATGATTTAAATGAGGTGATACACCTCATGCATTTTAATCCTAACATGGTAATGATTTAATGTCATCACATAATTCAATTTGAGATCAATTAGACCATAGTCACTACCTCATGTTGAGTTATTTGAGACACGATTTAAATGAGAGAATAGCTCCCATATTATTTAATAAATAATTTTGCACACTTTAAATGGACTAGAAATAGCCATAGGGCCATTTTGTAATTTAGACCATGATCATACAAACAACTATGTCATATTTTTATATATTCTGATAGACAATATGAAATGTGATTTTTGAGAGTAGGAATCAACTCAAAAGCATTTTTAGTTGATTTTTAATAAATGTTTGAAGTTGCAAAAGGCCCTGCCTTGTTATTTTTATCACATTAATTCTACAACGAATTTAGGGTTGAGGCCAGTGTAGTTGTTTAGATAATTTTCTCAGCTTTCCAAATATATAAAATTTATTAAATTTGGCCAAGTAGATTTGTCCCTATTTAATTTTGAACATGACATCTGTGAGCAATTTAGCAAATTCAAAATATTCAAATTTGAATATCTGGGCCTAGGCGGGAAACGCAGTTGGGTTGCACAGCGAAAATAACATGGGCCGGCCCAGCTGCACGTCTCACGTGAGCGGGCCGCCTGACAGTGGGGGCCACTATTAGCCTAACTTATCGCGCGAAGCGGTATGCTTCTATCTGCGCTGCAGGATTAGAATCGGATCGAATGGCGCACGGTCGTCGTCATCTCCGGCGAGAGAGATGGTCTGGCGCGGCGAGGGTGGGGGTCCGGCGAGCTCACCGGTGCTCCAGCAAGGGTTGGCAGTGTGCGCGAGGACGATGTCGACGACGGCGAGTCGTCTGGCACCAGCGGCGTCTCCTGGGGCGGTGTTTATCTCCGGTGAGCTTCTGCGGCGGAGCACGGGCAGTGATGAAGCAATTGGGCGGCGCTACTGGGCAATGTCGGCCAGAGAGTGGATGAGGAGAGGTTGTGAGGGGAGGGGAAGCTTGCGGTGTGCTTGATTTGGAGAGGGAGGCCCTCCTTTTATAGCAGCGAGGCGAGGCTAGGGTGCTGCGGAGGTGGCGACCATGGCGACGCGTCTACAGGGGCGCTGAGGCACTGGCGATGACGCGCGTGACTCGGCGACGTCACGGCGGTGATGCAGGGCGTGATTGCGGTGAAAACGAGGCGAGGACGAGGGCAGGAGGGTGACGAAGGCGGGCAGTACCGCGGCGGACGTCGGCGAGGTGGTCGTCGTCTACAGCGTTCCCGCGGCCAAGTGGGCATGTCCTGGCGTCTCCTGATGGTGTGGCGCAGCTGCTGGCACAGAGAGAGGGGTACGGGGTGACGCAGGCGAATGGGACGACGTCGTGGCCGAGCGCGTTCTGGAGCGTGTCGGTGCACGCTCTGGCATGCGCGTGCATGTCTGGGCGCGCGCGTTCTGGCGCGTGTGGTGCACCATCTCGTCGAGGAGCGTGTCTCGCAAGTGCATGGAAGTGAGAGGAACACCTTTGACATGGTTGTGCACGTTGGAATGGTCCAGAGAGAGGGATGGCATGAGGGTGTCCATGTCATGCCACGGCATGGCATGGTTTTGTCAATTTGGTGATGATATGGTGTACCACAGCTTGTCTCTGGTGCTTGGCAGGGTGGAGAGAGGTCAGAGGAGTACAGGTGCTGACCTAGGGTTGATGGTGGATGCAAGGATCCACTGGACAAAGCCATGTCCAGGGTTGGCAGATTTGTGCACACCACTTGTTCGACACAATGGCCGCAAGAAAAGAATTTTGGAATTTTTGATTGAATTTTGGTGGGTTGTAATCATATAATATTTAAAGTCTACCGGTGGTGGTGGTGGTCAAATTTGAGTTGGTTTGCAAAATCTCAAAATGGGTATGATCTAAGTTTTGTTTCATTGTTGATACTTTGCTTGATCCTCATTTGAATTTGAGCAAGAATTTGCAGGGGTGGTTTTGAGCAAAATTATTCACCATGATGTTGTCTTGGATGAGGTGCAAAGAGTTGGCATGGTTTAGTTTAAGAATCTCTCAAAACAGAGGCTCAAAGAGGGCATCATGCTAAAAATGGCAGATTTGACCATTAGTGCATGTGAGCTCATTTTGGTTTCAAATTTGATTTGATTTGAATTTCTTTGATTCCAAAAGTGTTTATAACTGTTTAGTAACCAACCAATGGTGCAAGCCAAAATGGTCTAGGTTCAAGATTTGCAAAAATAGCATAAACCATATGTGAGGGTTTTGTGATTTTCTAACTTTTATTCTTTTCTTTTTGTTTTTGCTTTTCTTTGTGATCACAAGGTATCAAGGGTAGGGTTTTAGTATATTGGTAAGGGTTGCAAGCACACATCATGGCAATGTCACCCAAATGCACACCTACTATGCATAGCACTATATGCAACAATAAAAGTTTTTGTTGGTTGCAAAAATTTAGATTTTGGAAACCACCATTTCTCATTGATTGAAATTTGGGATGTTACAGCTTCACAGTGGCAGGACATTAAAAGTGAGATGGCGTCCGAGCTTCTTAAAGGTTCGCTGCCTGCGTCTATTTTCCTGACCACATCATTGCCAGAGTCCACCCTATCCACCCGACCGACGCAATGGGGAAGAAATATTGGCGTTCCCCAAGACGAAGAACGACCACGAGGCTAGCGGCTCGCCATCCGGCAAGAAGTCGCGGGTCGGGCGGTACGTCCGCATCGAGTTCGCGCGCCGCCTCTCGGAGGAAAATCGGTCGGTGCCATGGCCAGACGCAAACCTGCCTAGAGCAGGCTGGTACCTCAACTCCAGGCGCGTGCCGGTCCCCCGTGCCACGCGAGGGCCGAGAGCGTCGTGACGAGGTGCACTGCCGCCGAGCGATCTTGCCGATAGATCTCCGAGAAGATCCGGGGTACTCGTTGAACTCCTACAATTGGATCTCGTTCGGGGCGTGGGAGTTCGACGCGCGTCGCCGAGCTGGATACCTCGGCGACCTCGACTACTTCGACCGCGAGATCGCTGCGGAAGAAGAGGAGAACGACGATGAGGAAGAGGACGCGGGCGAGGACGAGGAGGCGGAGCGCGCAGACAATGACCACGACGACGGCGGTCCGACGTGGGATCCAGAGGCCTAGCCACCAGACATTAGCGAGGACGAGGTCATTACCATGGCACCGGCCAATAGCGAGCTCGACGAGCTCAACGAGCTCGCTATGTGGGACGGGCTCGCAATCCAGCTTCGCGAGTCGGCGCTCTTGTAGGCAAGGCCAGCGACTCCTCCGGCCGCGCCGACACGTTCCAACGACCGCGCGACGGCTGCTGCTCCTTCAACGGCCTAGGATCCGTGGCCACCTTCACCACAGCCTCTTGCGCCGCCGACGGCCTGGCCGTAGTTGTCGCAGCCTGTCATTCCTCCTTCACCACCGGCGTACCAGCTTCCATGGTCGAAGCCGGAGTTCATCGACCTCATCACCGACGATGAGCAATAACCAGTAGCTAGGTTTTAGCAGGCCTTTTTTTGGCCTTTTTAAGTCTTTTTTTATTAATGTAAATTATGACTTTTATCAAAGGGAAAAAAATATGCTTCGTGCCACCCGAGACACCCGATGCAAACGAACGCGCGATCGATTTCGACCATTTAGGCCGACGCAAACGGACGCGACTGTTTTAGCGTCCAGAATGCGTCGCCTTTATGTAGCAGTGGAAACAAGAACATGTGTATCTAAAAAAAAGTAGAAAGAAGAACCAGCAAACCTACTGCTTGTCAGTTGGTGATTTTAACCAAAAAAAAAAGGCATTTGCTCGATAAAAGAACCTGGCGTTGGAACAACACAAAACCGAGTGCCGTACTGGTTTGATCTTTCGTGTTAAACTGTGTCTGACCAGGTAGGATCTGTGTTATACTTATATGATTATACCCAAGTACGGTAGTCAATAATGTTTGCAACACAACGAGTGTAGAAATAAGGTAAAATAAGGTAAAATAGCATAAGAACAAATACTAATAATGCTCCTATTTACGGTCAAGTTGTCAACTACGCAGCACCGATACGGATACGTATATCCGTATCGGGCCAATATGGATACGGAAATACGACATTTTGAAAAAGTGCGGATACGAGGATACGTTTTTACTAGCTTTCTAAATTAGAAATAAATTTACACCAATACATTGATACATTGGCATTTGGTATTGCCCCACAACCCCTGATTTCTCTAAAATAGTAACATGACTACACAATAGAACCTTAGGATTTGTAGCTTGCTCTTGGCTTGCTGGTTGCTGTCTGGCATCGGCTGCTTGCTGTAGTCGCCAGTCAAGCTTCCGCTTGTTTGCTTACCGCTAGTAGGGCGGCAAGCTGCTGCTTCCTGCTTGCCACCAGCGAGGTGGCGAGCTGCCACTTCTTGGCTCCTGTGTTGAGGTGGAAAAGTTGTCGGGTCTCCGATGGCTAGGTCGCCACCTGATCTAGTGGTGCCGCCACAAGAGGGAGGCGGCGGCTGTGTCGGGGTCTCGGTGGAAGGTGTGAACTAGTGAGGGGAGGGTTAGGAATTTTAATCTGGGCTGGGCCGTATCGAACATGTGTTCAAACCGTATCGGAATAGGTATCCGATTTATCATCAATTATTTTTAATTCGTTAATTTAGCGATACGTCAAAAACCGTAGGGATACGTTATCCGAGCAGTATCCGTATCGGATACGGTATTCGACACGGACACGGTCTCTCTGCCCCGTATCCGTGCAGCTGAGGTTGTCAAATGGCGCGTTAATCTTTAAACGAGACACAACTGCAGGTTCGGGCTCTGTTTCTGAAGCATACTACTTCTTACTCCCCGCACAATGGCCTGTGAGCCAAAACAGAGAACGCATCAAAGGAAACTGGAACCAAAATAGCTAGCGGCACATCCTAGTTACGAGCCTGTGTGTTCAAGGATTGTATATAACAACCATCCAAGGCAGCAATGCATCTCCTGGCAGCAATGAATTTGATCGTTTGCAGCAGCAGAAAAGAATAATCAACAGTGGACAAAAGCAAACAGCTAAAAAAGGTGAAATGATTAGTATTTCGCCACCCATGGCTAGGTTTAGCCAGTACTACTCCAATACTAAATCAGGTAAGCAACTTGAGATTATAAGGTAGACATGTTATAAGATAGATTATCATGAGAAACTTCACTGCCACAGTTTACTCAAAACCTGAAACGAAATGTTTTTGGTGTCTCTTCAGATTATAATAGGACAATCCAGTGAGCAAGATGTAGCAAAAGAAAACTACCTGTTTAATAGTTTATAGTCTCAGCTTGTTCTACAATTATGGTGGCTATCTTACGGTATTTAGGACTAACTTACAACACTAAAAAAGGTCTCCTAATTCAGGTGGAAGCCCAACAATGTCAACATCTGATGATATTCCAAAAGAATTCTGTCTACAGAATGAAATAAATCGGGATTGAACTATCCAAGCAGCATATCCATGATATGCATGTCTTATCATGAGAAAATACCTTGCATACACATCACTTCATCATTGAGAGGGGAAAACAAAAGTTTCCAAGCAATATTGTTGAGAATGGAACAGAAGCATCAGCAAATGGAGATCCACGTACATACCAGTACTATATAGTTATCCAAATGCCAAAAAATAGGCAAGATTAAACAGCAAGTTGTAAAACAACAATTATTCACATACAGAGAAATAAGCAGAAACCAGACTCTAGCTATCAAAGACAATGATGGTACAACACAGCGATCATAGTATCCATAGTTAATCACTAGGCAGATGAAACTGCAGGAGATACTTATATACACAAGGACACAAACATAAGACCCATTACTAAATAAAGTGCAATAGCCAATAGCTAGCTCCACAGAGTCAGGTACATTAGTGCACTCAAGCACCATGAGCAACGGTTACAAGTTCATATAGGTTTCCTCGGACCATCTGCCAACAACTCCGTGAACAAGGGAACATATGGAATAAAGGGATTTTTATTTTTACCGCCATCAAATTCATGGCCATCCCGTCCAAGTCGACGTAGAATGCGTCGCTTCATGCAATCCATCTCATATGACATAAGTGTGTTCTTGTGCCCACAAACTATGAAAATCATATTGTGCTCCGGGTGGATTGAGATAACATTGTAAATAGGGTACCCTGAACGAATATTTCTGAACAATCGCAAATGGCTAACAGTGTGCTTCAAGGTCCATTTTTCAGTACTGTAATCCTCAAGAACCCATACTAATAAGTTGGAACTATCAGAATCAGAACTTTCTTGGCAAATGATATCATCAGATTCAGAATCAGTACTGCATGTAAAATGTAGCTGTCCCTGTGATAGAAAGACATCGTTGACAGGAAACTCATAGCTGTATGGTGGCGAAGGAGTCCCAGTGAACCGCAAAAGTTTACCTTTGACATCAAAGGTGACTACCATATCATCGTATGCAGCCAAATGCATGATCCCATAAAAAAAAAAACACCTTTTGAATGAGCGGGTATCGCAAAGTCATCATACTTCTTAACCATTTTATGTGTCCAAACTCCAGCTTTGGACGAGTAAGTCGCCACCGCTTCAATACGTCCACCGTAATTGCTTAGCTCAGACTCATCTATACCCCATACCTCCTCACGAATGAACTCGAACACATGGAAATGTGCGGAGACAGCGGAGTCGAACCCGAGGCGAGTGACGTCCACCTTGCTGGACCATTCTGTGGAAGGCACAACCACCCATTTCTTGGTGGCCGGATTGCACACCACATAATCTACTGTCTCGGGATCTGTCTCCTTCCAACAGCGGCAGAGGAGGAGGCCGTTGCAGCAGTCCATGATATCAAGCCTCTCGCATTTTGGCAGGAATGATAGTGAGGGATCAATAAGATGGTAACATTTCCCTGGGATGTTGATGAAATAGCGAGCCGTCTTTGGAAAGCGGTCCGCGTTGTAGTCTTCATAAAAGAAGCCGGCGATGGACTGGGGCATCTTCTTGCGGTGGTCGGGGTGGGAGAAGAGGTCGCGCCAGCGCGTGGAGACGCACTTGCAGCAGCGTGAGGACTTGTAGGGCACGCGCGAGAATATGTCGGCGAGGATGTCGTCCGTGAGCTTGTCCACTGGGCTCCCCTTCACGCCCTTCTTCTTCTTCTTCTTCTTGGAGCCCGGCGCCATCGCCGTCCGTGGAGACGATAACGTCGAGGAGCGGCCAATCTGCGCACATCAGGGACTGAGAGGTTAGAGATCCATCCCGGTAGTGAGGGGAGCGTGATGGAAGAGAGGATCTACCAGGTGCGTGGTGGGCGAACGGCGAAGATGGGAGCGGCGGCTGCCAGCAAGCGAGCCAGGGTTTGGAGGAGGCAGCTGCGAGATGCGGCGGAAGCGGAAGTGAAGAGGACTGGGCCGGTCGTGCCAGTATTACCTTTTTTTTTTGTCGGAATGGGCCGTCTGAGTTAAAACCCACGTTGTTAAAAAAAGAGTTAAAACCCACAACTGAATTCCTCTCTCAGTCTTTGCTTGTGCTGAAAAGCAAATATAGAAGTTGCCCTTAAAAAAAGCAAATATAGAAGTAACATTGCTATGTAAAATAAAGGAAAAGGCTCCAATTTCTCCGGAGGGTGTGTCTTTCGCAACCTCCCAGTGCGGAGTCGTACGATGCCCCATACCACATGATCCTCCGCTCGCCACGCGTTTCATGGGCCCCACATCACCACACTCTCTCTCTCTCACCTATCTTCCTTCTCCATAGTTTTCCCTAATTTTTCTGCGACGAGATCTCAACAAACGCCATGTCCTAGCGCTCCACGTCTCCGTCTCCACGCGATTTAACGCCGCCTCCATTTCCAGCCAACATGAATGACACCTTCCCTTTCGCCGCCAACACTTCTGTCCACATCTCTCTCTCCCTCCCTTGGGAGGTGGCTCCTGTTGGAGATATGCCCAAGAGGCAATAATAAAATGGTTATTATAATATCTTTGAGTTTATGATAATGTTTACATACCATGCTATAATTGTATTTGTAGGATAATGTTGCATAGAAAACAAAAAATTTCCTACCGCGAACACGCAATCCAAGCCAAGATGCAATCTAGAAGACGGTAGCAACGAGAGGTTTATCGAGTCTCACCCTTGAAGAGATTCCAAAGCCTACAAGAGGAGGCTCTTGTTGCTGCGGTAGACGTTCACTTGCCGCTTGCAAAGCGCGTAGAAGATCTTGATCACGATCGCTTCCGGTGCCACGAACGGGCGGCACCTCCGTACTCGGTCACACGTTCGGTTGTTGATGAAGACGACGTCCACCTCCCCGTTCTAGCGGGCAGCGAAGTAGTAGTTCCTCTTGAATCCGAGCGACGACGACGGCGTGGTGTCGGTGGTGGTGGAGAAATCCGGCGGAGCTTCGCTTAAGCGTGCGGGATGTGGTGGAGGAGAGAGACCGCTAGGGTTTGGGGAGAGAGGGGGGTTGGGCGCCAGGCCCTCTAAGGGGTGCGGCCAAGGCTGAGCCAAAGAGTGGCTGCCCCCCTCCCTCTCCTCCCCATTATATAGGTGGAAGCACCAAGAGTTCTAGTCCAAGTCTTCGAATAAGACCCCAACACTAAAACCTCCCATATGTGGGAAACCTACTCAAGGAGGGAGTCCTACCCAAGGTGGGACTCCCACCTTTCCTTGAGGTGGGTTGGCTCGGCCACCCTAGGGGAGTCCACCTTGGACTCCTCCCTTTAGGGTTGGCTGGTCATGCATAGTGGAGTCCCTCCGGGACTCTACTTTCCATGGTGATTTCTTCGGACTTTTCTAGAACCTTCTAGAACCTGCCATAAATGCACGGATCATTTCCAAACTTGGAATATGACTTCCTATATATGAATCTTATTCTCCGGACCATTTCGGAACTCCTCGTGATGTCCGGGATCTCATCCGGGACTCCGAACAAATATTCGAACTCCATTCCATATTCAAGTTCTACCATTTCAACATCCAACTTTAAATGTGTCACCCTACGGTTCGTGAACTATGCGGACATGGTTGAGTACTCACTCCGACCAATAACCAATAGCGGGATCTGGAGATCCATAATGGCTCCACATATTCAACGATGACTTTAGTGATCGAATGAACCATTCACATACAATACCAATTCCCTTTGTCACGCGATATTTTACTTGTCCGAGGTTTGAACTAATGATATATCTTGTTATTAATAACATCCAATGTTCATGATTATGAAACTAATCATCCATTAATCAACAAGCTAGTTTAAGAGGCATACTAGGGACTTCTTGTTGTCTACATATCACACATGTACTAATGTTTCGGTTAATACAATTATAGCATGATATATAAACATTTATCATAAACATAAAGATATAAATAATAACCACTTTATTATTGCCTCTAGGGCATATCTCCTTGAGTCTCCCACTTGCACTAGAGTCAATAATCTAGTTTACATTTGTAAAGATATAACACCTTGGCCTTCTGGTGCTTTATCATGTTTTGCTCACGGGAGAGGTTTTAGTCAACGGATCTGACATGCTCAGAAACGTATGTATTTTGTAATTCATTTTGCGTCTCAACGCATCACTCATTTCCAAATGAGTCGGCATTAAATATGTTTAATCTTCTGGTGGAACCTTAATTCCGCGGTCTGAAATATGTTACTAATATTGTCATACACAATATAGCTTCAAAGTTCTGATTCCGTCGGAACTACACCATGTTCTCAAAAAACCTCTTGACTTAACATCCTTTGTCATTGTCAAAACAATGACATACTCTGCCTTCTTTTGTAGAATCCGTCACAATATTTAGAACTCTTCTAAATCTAGCATAGACAACTTCTAGCTTATTGTGCTACCTTTTAAACAACACTTAGTCTAATTTGAGATTGAAATTATATTTTATATGTGACAAAACCAATATCGGTGTAACACCTTACAGCGATTTGTTGGTCATTTCTTCATACAAATATATATATATATATATATATATCCTTAGTTCTTCTAAAGTACTCAAGGATATTCTTACTGTCGTCCCATGATCATCATATGAATCATTCTGGTATATGCTCATAACATTTTAGAGCACAAGATATCTGATTTTGTACATATTATTCGTGATCTAAAATCACTCATGTGTTTTTACTCATCGAGTGTCAGATACACTCAAGTCTTGTTAAACCTTCACATGACAAGAACATTTTCTTAATATTTCTATATTGAACTATTTCAATATCCATTCTATGTACTTTGACTTAAACTTATTATGTGTTTCAATCTATCTTCATAGATCTTGACACTAAATATGTTTTAGTCCATATCCTTTCATTGAAGTTACTTTTCAATGAAACATTTTAATCAAGTATATAATTATATTATTTATAACCAACTATATGTCATCTACATAAAGTATTATAAATATGTCTCAGCGCTCCCACTTAATTTCTTGCAAATGCAAGCCTCTTCATCATTTCTGATGAAATCAAAAACTCTTTGACTATTTCATCTGGTGAAGATTCCATCTCCGTAATACTCACTTCATCCAATTGAAGTTCGTATACCTATCTAGTATTCTACGGACTAGCAAAACAATTGGTTGTATCTTGTATACATACTTCGTTAAGTAGTGTATTTTGCCATCCTACTAACATATCTCATAAAAGAAATATGTAGTGATTACTAGAATAATCCACATAGACTATAAGCATTGCTACGGAAGATTTAATCTTATCGTAATCAACTCTTTGAACTTTGTCGTAAACAATTTTTTCGACAAGTCGAGCTTCTTCAAGGATATTTCATCCAAGTCTATAGATCCATTTACTTTCAAAAAGTATTCATCTATTATGGATTTCATGGCGTATGGCCATTTTAACGGAGTCAGGGCCCATCATAACTTCTTTGTTTGTAGTTGGTTTATCATTATTCAAAATCAATCCTTTGTCCACAAATCATTTATTTGATCACAAAGTAAACCATACCTACAAGGTCCAATATGTACTTCGATCTCCATGGCTAAAACACTTTGTAGTCATGGGAGCCATGATCGTCGTGGCCACTTCGAAATCAATTCCGATGCTTTGTGCTACTCTGATCATTATGCTCAGGTTCATAAACCTTATCAAGTTCTATTGTCCTCCCACTCAAATACTTCGCTAGAAATAATTTCTTGGAAATAAGAAACATTGACAAACACTTTTGTCTTTGTCTACATAGTGGGAAGAATTCCCAATCAATTCTACGGGATAACCAACAAAGACATTCATCCGATTTTGGTTGTAAACTTATTTACTTATGCTATGCATACCAAAATTTTAAGAAAAGACTATTAGGATTCATACCCATACCATAACTCGTATGGTGTCATTTCAACGGATCATGATGATGCTCTATTAAGTGTAAAAGCGGTAGTCACTAAAGCATAATCCACAAAATATAATGGCATCAATATTTTATCTCATCATTGATCCAACAAGGTTTGGATACGTCTTTTGGATACTTCATCATCACTATGATACTCCAAGAAACGTGAGTTGTAGAACAACTTCATAACTCTCTTAGATGTTCGCTAAAACTCGTAATTCAAATATTTCCACCATGATCCAATCATAGATATTTGACTTTTCTATTACGATGATTTCTACTTCATGCTGAAATTTATTTGAATCCATTCAAATGTTTCAAACTTCTTCCTTATTGAATATATCCACATATATATACTCAATTCATTGTTGGAAGTTTTCATGAAGTAGAAGAATCTCCCGCACACAACTATGCCCAGTGAACCATATACATCATCATGTATTTTTCACTAAGTTAGTTGCCCGTTCAACTCTTGGCCTATGAACGGTATTTTAATCATTCTCTTTAGAAAAGATTTGCAAGCGCCAAATGATTCAAAAAATCAAATGACTCCAGAAATCCATTTGCATGGAGTTCCTTCATGTGTTCCTTTCTAACATGACCTAAATGGCGGTTCCACAAATAAGTGGAATTCAAATCATTTACCTTATGGCATTTTAGCGTCAGTGTTATGTATGTGTGTTTCACCATTAAGATTTATAATAACTTATCCATCGTACATGGAGTAATGTCATAATTTAAACAACTCATTGTTTTTATTTGACCAGAGCAAAATAACAATTTATTAAGCTCTTTATTATAAATTCTAAGGGCTAGATAGAATGCCAATGACGAACATAATAACACTTTATTTTTGTTCTAGACGTGCATTCCTATCATATTCCTTGTCAGTCACTTAGGCCATTGTATTCTTGTATTGCGTTGTTTTGTATGACACTTCATACCAACCAATATAGTACTAATACCCAAGAATTTCATAGTGTGAGTTAACTAGGAATACAACCATAACATGTATATCATTTATATACACCTAGCTAGACTTTCTAGTCTTCTCTTTTCTTTTGCCAAAATATCGTTTGCAGTTTCTCTTTTAGCTTTCCTCATTATTCAGAAAAACACTTCAACATCATTAACTTCTAGGTTTGTTGGTCAAATACCAATAACCTTGAGGTTCTTACTTTGAAGTTGATTATCATATGACAAGTGTTCCAGATTTCACTATTAGTAACTTTGTAATATGATGAACAATTTCACTCATAATTTTATCCATCATATCATGACAACTTTCCGAGACCATGTCTGTACATGCTAGGCTCGTAAAGTTTTAACCTTGGTATTTGCATGTGCAAATCTAGCTTGCACCCGTTTTATGCACACGTAGAATCTATCACACCCGATCATCACGTGATGCTTCGAAGCGACGAGTCTTAGTAACGGTGCATATTTAAGGATGGTCACTTCATGGATATGCGAATATCGTTAGTGCCCCAATAGTTGGAGGATTGTGACGCCTTGCGTCTTCAACCTTCGTACATTCCCATAAAACTTATGAGTTTATGTAGTCTCACCAAACTTTATTCTATCATCTTGCAATAAGGTCTTAGATATCACATATATCTCATACCTTGATTATTTCGAAAACTAAATTTTCAGCTCCTTACTTTTCAAACAGATTTGAACTTCAAGTTTCATGGAGACAAGATAACTTTAGGTACTAATTGAAACCATAGCTCTTTGAATCAACAATGTGAGGTTTACTAAAAGTTTGCAATAGGACTTAATCAATTCTTGATTCTTTAACAATACGGTACCAATCCGTAAAGTTTCTTGTCAGATTTTAACGAGTATTTCTATCTCAATTACAAGACTAGCGCATGGTAAAAAACGGATGCCAATACTACAAAATTAATTCAAAATACTACTCAGACTATGTTTATGATAATTAGTTCATGTTTTAATCTAATTACTAATGAACTCCCACTTAATACAACATCCCTCATAGTTGTTAAATGGTACACGATCCAAATTCACTACATCAAAAACCGATCATCACGTGAGATGATGTAGCTTCAATGGTGAACATCAACATGTTGATCATATCATCCATATGACTCGTGTTCAACCTTTCGGTTTCCGTTGTCCCGAGGCCATGTCTGTACATGCTAGGCTCGACAAGCAAACCCAAGTATTCCGCGTGTGCAACATGGCTTACACCCGTTGTATGTGAATCGTTGAATCTATCACATCCGATCATCACGAGATGCTTCGAAACGATGAACTGTTACAACGGTGCATACGAGGGGAGAACACTTTATTATCTTGATATTAATGTGAGGGATCATCTTATAATGCTACCGTCGCGATATAAGCAAAATAAGATGCATAAAGGATTAACATCACATGCAGTTCATATGTGATATGATATGGCCCTTTTGTCTTTGCGCCTTTGATCTTTATCTCCAAAGTACGGACATGATCTCCATCATCTTCGGGCATGATCTCCATCATCATCGGCGTAGCGTCAAGGTCCATGGCGCCGTCTTCATGGTTGTTCACCTCATGTAGCAACTATTACAACTACTTTGAAATACTACTCAACATGAAAATTAAAGACAACCATAAGGCTCCTGCCGGTTGCCACAATACAATAATGATCATCTCATACATATTCATCATCATATCATGGCCATATCACATCACCAAACCCCGCAAAAACAAGTTAGACGTCTCTAATTTGGTTTGCATATTTTACGTGGTTTAGGGTTTTCGAGAGAGATCTAATCTACCTACGAACATGAACCACAACGGTGATACTAATGTTTTCAATAGAAGAGTAAGTTGAATCTTCACTATAGTAGGAGAGACAGGACACCCGCAAAGCCTCTTATGCAATACAAGTTGCATGTCGAACGAGGAACAAGTCTCATGAACGCGGTCATGTAAAGTTAGTCCGGGCCGCTTCATCCCACTATGCCACAAAGATGCAAAGTACTCAAACTAAAGATAACAAGAGCATCAACGCCCACAAAACCATTGTGTTCTACTCGTGCAACCATCTATGCATAGACACGGCTGCGATACCACCGTAGGATAACGTTGCATAGAAAACAAAAAATTTCCTACCGCGAACACGCAATCCAAGCCAAGATGCAATCTAGAAGACGGTAGCAACGAGAGGTTTATCGAGTCTCACCCTTGAAGAGATTCCAAAGCCTACAAGAGGAGGCTCTTGTTGCTGCGGTAGACGTTCACTTGCCGCTTGCAAAAGCGCGTAGAAGATCTTGATCACGATCGCTCCGGCGCCACGAACGGGCAGCACCTCCGTACTCGGTCACACGTTCGGTTGTTGATGAAGACGACGTCCACCTCCCCGTTCCAGCGGGCAGCGGAAGTAGTAGTTCCTCTTGAATCCGACAGCACGACGGCGTGGTGTCGGTGGTGGTGGAGAAATCCGGCGGAGCTTCGCTTAAGCTTGCGGGATGTGGTGGAGGAGAGAGACCGCTAGGGTTTGGGGAGAGAGGGGGTTGGGCGCCGGCCCTCTAAGGGGTGCGGCCAAGGCTGAGCCAAAGAGTGGCTGCCCCCTCCCTCTCCTCCTCATTATATAGGTGGAAGCACCAAGAGTTCTAGTCCAAGTCTTCGAATAAGACCCCAACACTAAAACCTCCCATATGTGGGAAACCTACTCAAGGAGGGAGTCCTACCCAAGGTGGGACTCCCACCTTTCCTTGAGGTGGGTTGGCCGGCCACCCTAGGTGAGTCCACCTTGGACTCCTCCCCTTTAGGGTTGGCTGGTCATGCATAGTGGAGTCCCTCCGGGACTCTACTTTCCATGGTGATTTCTTCCGGACTTTTCTAGAACCTTCTAGAACCTGCCATAAATGCACGGATCATTTCCAAACTTGGAATATGACTTCCTATATATGAATCTTATTCTCCGGACCATTCCGGAACTCCTCGTGATGTCCGGGATCTCATCCGAGACTCCGAACAAATATTCGAACTCCATTCCATATTCAAGTTCTACCATTTCAACATCCAACTTTAAGTGTGTCACCCTACGGTTCGTGAACTATGCGGACATGGTTGAGTACTCACTCCGACCAATAACCAATAGCGGGATCCGGAGATCCATAATGGCTCCCACATATTCAACGATGACTTTAGTGATCGAATGAACCATTCACATACAATACCAATTCCCTTTGTCACGCGATATTTTACTTGTCCGAGGTTTGATCTTCGGTATCACTCTATACCTTGTTCAACCTCATCTCCGACAAGTACTCTTTACTCGTACCGTGGTATGTGGTCTCTTATGAACTCATTCATATGCTTGCAAGACATTAGACGACATTCCACCGAGAGGGCCCGGAGTATATCTATCCAGTCATCGGGATGGACAAATCCCACTGTTGATCCATATGCCTCAACTCATACTTTCCGGATACTTAATCCCACCTTTATAGCCACCCATTTACGCAGTGGTGTTTGGTGTAATCAAAGTACCTTTCCGGTATAAGTGATTTACATGATCTCATGGTCATAAGGACTAGGTAACTATGTATCGAAAGCTTATAGCAAATAACTTAATGACGAGATCTTATGCTACGCTTAATTGGGTGTGTCCATTACATCATTCATATAATGATATAACCTTGTTATTAATAACATCCAATGTTCATGATTATGAAACTAATCATCCATTAATCAACAAGCTAGTTTAAGAGGCATACTAGGGACTTCTTGTTGTCTACATATCACACATGTACTAATGTTTCCGTTAATACAATTATAGCATGATATATAAACATTTATCATAAACATAAAGATATAAATAATAACCACTTTATTATTGCCTCTAGGGCATATCTCCTTCAGTATTAACCGAAACATTGATACATGTGTGTTATGTGAACAACAAGGAGTCCCTAGTAAGCCTCTTGTATAACTAGCTTGTTGATTAATAGATGATCATCGTTTCATGATCATGAACATTGGATGTTATTAATAACAAGGTTATGTCATTATGTGAATGATATAATGGACACACCCAATTAAGCATAGCATAAGATCACGTCATTAAGTTATTTGCTATAAGCTTTCTATACATAGTTACCTAGTCCTTATGACCATGCGATCATATAAATCACTTATACCGGAAAGGTACTTTGATTACATCAAATGCCACTGTGTAAATGGGTGGTTATAAAGGTGGGATTAAGTATCCAGAAAGTATGAGTTGAGGCATATGGATCAACAGTGGGATTTGTCCATCCCGATGACGGATAGATATACTCTGGGCCCTCTCGGTGGAATGTCGTCTAATGTCTTGCAAGCATATGAATAAGTTCATAAGAGACCACATACCACGGTGCGAGTAAAGAGTACTTGTCAAGAGACGAGGTTGAACAAGGTATAGAGTGATACCGATGATCAAACCTCGGACAAGTAAAATATCGCGTGACAAAGGGAATTGGTATCGTATGTGAATGGTTCATTCGATTACTAAAGTCATCGTTGAATATGTGGGAGCCATTATGGATCTCCGTATCCCGCTATTGGTTATTGGTCGGACGAAGTCTCAACCATGTCTACATAGTTCGCGAACCGTAGGGTGACACACTTAAGGTTTGATGTCGTTTAAGTAGATATGGAATATGGAATGGAGTTCGAAGTTTTGTTCGGAGTCTCGGATGGGATCCAGGACATCACGAGGAGTTCCGGAATGGTCCGGAGAATAAGATTCATATATAGGAAGTCACTTTCCAAGTTTGGAAATGATCCGATGAATTTATGGAAGGTGGTTTCTAGAATTATCCGGAAATAAATCACTATGGAAGGAGGAGTCCCGGAGGGACTCCACAAACCCTAACCAGCCAACCAAGTGGGAGGGTGGAGTCCATGGTGGACTCCACCTCCTTGGCCGGCCAAGAAAAGGGGGAAGGGAGAGAGTCCCTGTCCCTCTAGGTTTCGTCCATAAGGCAGCTTTTTACGTTGGGGTCTTATTCGAAGACTTTGGGCAAACCCTTGGGGTTCCACCTATATAATGAGGAGTAGAGGGAGGGGGCAGCCCATGGCTTGGCCGCACCACCCCTGCCCCCCTTGAGGTCGGCGCCCATGGCACCCCCCCTCTCTCCCCAAACCCTAGCACCCCTCGTCCACTACTTCTCCCGCATATGCTTAGCGAAGCTCCGCCGGAGATCTCCATCGACACCGCCACCACGCCGTCGTGCTGCCGGGATTCCGAGGAGGATCTACTACTTCCGCTGCCCGCTGGAACGGGGAGAAGGACGTCGTCATCAACACCGAACGTGTGACCGAGTACGGAGGTGCTGCCTGATCGTGGCACCGTGATCAAGATCTTCTACGCGCTTTTGCAAGCGGCAAGTGATCGTCTACCGCAACAATAAGAGCCTACTCTTATAGGCTTTGGAAATCTTCAAGGGTTAGTCTCGTTCATCCCCTCGTTGCTCCCATCTTCTAGATTGCATCTTGGCTTGGATTGCGTTCTCGAGGTAGGAAAATTTTTGTTTTCTATGCAACGTATCCCTACAGTGGTATCAGAGCCAGGTCTATGCATAGATGGTTGCACGAGTAGAACACAATGGTTTTGTGGGCGTTGATGCTCTTGTTGTCTTTAGTTTGAGTACTTTCCATCTTTGTGGCATAGTGGGATGAAGCGGCCCGGACTAACTTTACATGACCGCGTTCATGAGACTTGTTTCTCGTTCGACATGCAACTTGTATTGCATAAGAGGCTTTGCGGGTGTCTGTCTCTCCTACTATAGTGAAGATTCAATTTACTCTTCTATTGACAACATTAGTATCACCGTTGTGGTTCATGTTCGTAGGTAGATTAGATCTCTCTCGAAAACCCTAAACCACGTAAAATATGCAAACCAAATTAGAGACGTCTAACTTGTTTTTGCAGGGGTTTGGTGATGTGATATGGCCATAATGTGATGATGAATATGTATGAGATGATCATTATTGTATTGTGGCAACCGGCGGAGCCTTATGGTTGTCTTTAATTTTCATGTTGAGTAGTATTTCAAAGTAGTTGTAATAGTTGCTACATGAGGTGAACAACCATGAAGACGGCGCCATGGACCTTGACGCTACGCCGACGATGATGGAGATCATGCCCGTTGATGATGGAGATCATGTCCGTGCTTTGGAGATGAAGATCAAAGGCGCAAAGACAAAAGGGCCATATCATATCACATATGAATTGCATGTGATGTTAATCCTTTATGCATCTTATTTTGCTTAGAACGCGATGGTAGCATTATAAGATGATCCCTCACATTAATATCAAGATAATAAAGTGTTCTCCCCTCGTATGCACCGTTGCCAAAGTTCGTCGTTTCAAAGCATCTTGTGATGATCGGATGTGATAGATTCAACGTTCATATACAACGGGTGTAAGCCATGTTTCACACGCGGAATACTTGGGTTTGCTTGACGAGCCTAGCATGTACAGACATGGCCTCGGGACAACGAAACCGAAAGGTTGAACACGAGTCATATGGATGATATGATCAACATGTTGATGTTCACCATTGAAGCTACATCATCTCACGTGATGATCGGTTTTGGTGTAGTGGATTTGGATCGTGTACCACTTAACAACTATGAGGGATGTTGTATTAAGTGGGAGTTCATTAGTAATTAGATTAAAACATGAACTAATTATCATAAACATAGTACGAGTAGTATTTTGAATTAATTTTGTAGTATTGGCATCCGTTTTTCTACCATGCGCTAGTCTTGTAATTGAGATAGAAATACTTATTAAAATCTGACAAGAAACTTTACGGATTGGTACCGTATTGTTAAAGAATCAAGAAGTGATTAAGTCCTATAGCAAACTTTTAGTAAACCTCACATTGTTGATTCAAAGAGCTATGGTTTCAATTAGTACATAAAGTTATCTTGTCTCCGTGAAACTCGAAGTTCAAATCTGTTCGAAAAGTAAGGAGCTAAAAATTTAGTTTTCGAAATAATCAAGGTATGAGATATATATGATATCTAAGACCTTATTGCAAGATGATAGAATATAATTTGGTGAGACTACATAAACTCATAAGTTTTATGGGAATGTACGAAGGTTGAAGACGCAAGGCGTCCCAATCCTCCAACTATTGGGGCACTAACAATATTCGCATATCCATGAAGTTATCATCCTTAGTATGCACCGTTGCTAAGACTCGTCGTATCGAAGCATCACGTGATGATCGGGTGTTATAGATTCTATGTGTGCGTACAACGGGTGCAAGCCAGATTTGCATATGCGAATACTAAGGTTAAAACTTTACGAGCCTAGCATGTACAGACATGGTCTCAGAAAGTCATCATGATACAATGGATAAAATTATGAGTAAAATTGTTCATCATATTACAAGGTTACTAATAGTGAAATCCGGAACACTTTACATATGATGATCAACTTCAAAGTAAGAACCTCAAGGTTATTGGTATTTGACCAACAAACCAAGAAGTTATTGAAGTTGATGTGTTTTTCTGAATAATGAGGAAAGCTAAAAGAGAAACTACAAAAGATTATTGGCAGAAAGAAAGAAAAGACTAGAATGTCTAGCTCAGGTGTATATAAATGATATACATGTTATGGTTGTATTCCTAGTTAGGTCTCACAATGAAATTCTTGGGTATTTGTACCATATTGGTTGGTATGAAGTGTCATACAAAACAACGCAATACAAGAATACAATGGCCTAAGTGACTGACAAGGAATATGATAGGAATACACGTCTGGAACAAAATAAAGTGTTATTATGTTCGTCGTTGGCATTCTATCTAGCCTTTAGGATTTATAATAAAGAACTTAATAATTGTTATTTTGCTCTGGTCAAATGAAAACAATGAGTTGTTCAAATTATGACATTACTCCATGTACGATGGATAAGTTATTATAAATCTTAATGGTGAAACACACACACATAATACTGACGCTAAAATGCCATAAGGCAAATGATTTGAATTCCACTTATTTGCGGAACCGCCATTTAGGTCATGTTAGAAAGGAACGCATGAAGGAACTCCATGCAAATGGATTTTTGGAGTCATTTGATTTTTCGAATCATTTGGCGCTTGCAAATCTTTTCTAAAAGAGAATGACTAAAATACCGTTCATAGGCCAAGAGTTGAACGGGCAACTAACTTAGTGAAAACATACATAATGATATATGTGGTTCACTGGGCATAGTTGTGTGCGGGAGATTCTTCTACTTCATGAAAACTTTCAACAATGAATTGAGTATATATGTGGATATATTCAATAAGGAAGAAGTTTGAAACATTTGAATGGATTCAAATAAATTTCAGCATGAAGTGGAAATCATCGTAATAGAAAAGTCAAATATCTATGATTGGATCATGGTGAAAATATTTGAATTACGAGTTTTAGCGAACATCTAAGAGAGTCATGAAATTGTTCTACAACTCACATTTCTTGGACTATCATAATGATGATATAGTATCCGAGAGATGTATCCAAACCTTGTTGGATTAATGATGAGATAAAATATTATGACGCCATTATATTTTTGTGGATTATGCTTTAGTGACTACCGCTTTTACACTGAATAGAGCATCATCATGATCCGTAGAAATGACACCATATGAGTTATGGCATGGGTATGAACCCTAATAGTCCTTTCTTAAATTTTGGTATGCATAGCATAAGTAAATAAGTTTACAACCAAAATCGGATGAATGTCTTTGTTGGTTATCCCAGAGAATTGATTGGGAATTCTTCCCACTATGGAGACAAAGACAAAAGTGTTTGTCAATGTTTCTTATTTCCAAGAAATTGTTTCTAGCGAAATTTTTGAGTGGGAGGACAATAGAACTTGATAAAGTTTATGAACTACGAGCATAATGATCGAGTAGCGCAACATCGGAATTGGTTCCGAAGCGGCCACGACGATCATGGCTCCCATGACTACAAAGTGTTTTAGCCATGGAGATCGAAGTACATATTGAACCTTGTAGGTATGGTTTACTTTGTGATCAAATAAATGATTTGTGGACAAAGGATTGATTTTGAACAATGATAAACCAACTACAAACAAAGAAGTTATGATGGGCCATGACTCCGTTAAAATGGCTATACGCCATGAAATCCAAGATAGATAAATACTTTTTGAAAGTAAATAGATCTATAAAATTGATGGACTTGGATGAAATATCCTTGAAGAAGCTCGACTTGTCGAAAAGTTGTTTACGACAAAGTTCAAAGAGTTGACTACGATAAGATTAGATCTTCCGTAGCAATGCTTATAGTCTATGTGGATTATTCTAGTAATCACTACATATTTCTTTTATGAGATATGCTAGTAGGATGGCAAAATACATTACTTATCAGACGTGTGTATTAAAGGTGTATACAAGATACAACCAATTGTTTTGCTAGTCCGTGGAATACTAGAATAGGTATACAAACTTCAATTGGATGAAGTGAGTATCACGGAGTTGGAATCTTCACCAGATGAAATAGTCAAAGAGTTTTTGATTTCATCAGAAACGATGAAGAGGCTTGCATTTCCAAGAAATTAAGTGGGAGCGATGAGACATATTTATAATACTTTATGTAGATGACATATAGTTGGTTATAAATGATGTAATTATATACTTGATTAAAAAGGTTTCATTGAGAAATTAACTTCAATGAAAGGATATGGACTGAAACAAAGTTAGTGTCAAGATCTATGAAGATAGATTGAAACACATAATAAGTTTAAGTCAAAGTACATAGAATGGATATTGAAGTAGTTCAATATAGAAATATTAAGAAAATGTTCTTGTCATGTGAAGGTTTAACAAGACTTGAGTGTATATGACACTCGATGAGTAAAAACACATGAGTGATTTTAGATCATGAATAATATGTACATAATCAGATATCTTGTGCTCTAAAAGGTTAGGAGCATATACCGAATGATTCATGTGATGATCATTGAAAAACAGTGAAGAATATTCTTGAGTACTTAAGAAGAACCAAGAATATATATATATAGTTTTTGTATGAAGAAATGACAAACAAATCGCTGTAAAGTGTTGCACCGATATTTATTTTGTCACATATGAAAATAAAATTTCAATTTCAAATTAGACTAAGTGTTGTTTAAAAGGTAGCACAATGAGCTAGAAGTTGTCTATGCTAGATTTAGAAGAGTTCTAAATATTGTGACGGATTCTACAAAAGAAGGCAGAGTATGTGATTGTTTTGACAATGACAAAGGATGTTAAGTCAAGAGGTTCTTTTAGAACTTGGTGTAGTTCCGACAGAGTCAGAATTTTGAAGCTATATTGTGTGTGACAATATTAGTGACACATTTCAGACCGCGGAATTAAGGTTCCACCAGAAGATCAAACATATTTAATGCCGACTCATTTGGAAATGAGTGATGCGTTGAGACGCAAATGAATTACAAAATACATACGTTTCTGAGCGTGTCAGATCCGTTGACTAAAACCTCTCCCGTGAGCAATACATGATAAAGCACCGGAAGGCCAAGGTGTTATATCTTTACAAATGTAAACTAGATTATTGACTCTAGTGCAAGTGGGAGACTGTTGGAGATATGCCCAAGAGGCAATAATAAAATGGTTATTATAATATCTTTGAGTTTATGATAATGTTTACATACCATGCTATAATTGTATTAACCGAAACATTGATACATGTGTGTTATGTGAACAACAAGGAGTCCCTAGTAAGCCTCTTGTATAACTAGCTTGTTGATTAATAGATAATCATCGTTTCATGATCATGAACATTGGATGTTATTAATAACAAGGTTATGTCATTATGTGAATGATATAATGGACACACCCAATTAAGCATAGCATAAGATCACGTCATTAAGTTATTTGCTATAAGCTTTCGATACATAGTTACCTAGTCCTTATGACCATGAGATCATATAAATCACTTATACCGGAAAGGTACTTTGATTACATCAAACGCCCTTTGCGTAAATGGGTGGTTATAAAGGTGGGATTAAGTATCCGGAAAGTATGAGTTGAGGCATATGGACCAACGAGTGGGATTTGTCCATCCCGATGACGGATAGATATACTCTGGGCCCTCTCGGTGGAATGTCGTCTAATGTCTTGCAAGCATATGAATAAGTTCATAAGAGACCACATACCACGGTACGAGAAAAGAGTACTTGTCGGGAGACGAGGTTGAACAAGGTATAGAGTGATACCGATGATCAAACCTCGGACAAGTAAAATATCGCGTGACAAAGGGAATTGGTATCGTATGTGAATGGTTCATTCGATCACTAAAGTCATCGTTGAATATGTGGGAGCCATTATGGATCTCCAGATCCCGCTATTGGTTATTGGTCGGAGAGAAGTCTCAACCATGTCTACATAGTTCGCGAACCGTAGGGTGACACACTTAAGGTTTAATGTCGTTTAAGTAGATATGGAATATGGAATGGAGTTCGAAGTTTTGTTCGGAGTCTCGGATGGGATCCAGGACATCACGAGGAGTTCCGGAATGGTCCGGAGAATAAGATTCATATATAGGAAGTCACTTTCCAAGTTTGGAAATGATCCGGTGAATTTATGGAAGGTGGTTTCTAGAATTATCCGGAAATAAATCACTATGGAAGGAGGAGTCCCGGAGGGACTCCACAAACCCTAACCAGCCAACCAAGTGGGAGGGTGGAGTCCATGGTGGACTCCACCTCCTTGGCCGGCCAAGAAAAGGGGGAAGTGAGAGAGTCCCTGTCCCTCTAGGTTTCGTCCATAAGGCAGTTTTTCTGTTGGGGTCTTATTCGAAGACTTTGGGCAAACCCTTGGGGTTCCACCTATATAATGAGGAGGAGAGGGAGGGGGCAGCCCATGGCTTGGCCGCACCACCCCTGCCCCCCTTGAGGCCGGCGCCCATGGCACCCCCCCTCTCTCCCCAAACCCTAGCACCCCTCCTCCACTACTTCTCCCGCATATGCTTAGCGAAGCTCCGCCTGAGATCTCCATCGACACCGCCACCACGCCGTCGTGCTGCCGGGATTCCGAGGAGGATCTACTACTTCCGCTGCCCGGCTGGAACGGGGAGAAGGACGTCGTCATCAACACCGAACGTGTGGCCGAGTACGGAGGTGCTTGCCCGATCGTGGCACCATGATCAAGATCTTCTACGCGCTTTTGCAAGCGGCAAGTGATCGTCTACCGCAGCAATAAGAGCCTACTCTTATAGGCTTTGGAAATCTTCAAGGGTTAGTCTCGTTCATCCCCTCGTTGCTCCCATCTTCTAGATTGCATCTTGGCTTGGATTGCGTTCTCGCGGTAGGAAATTTTTTGTTTTCTATGCAACGTATCCCTACAGCTCCATGGCGGCCGTCGTTGCTACATCAAGGAACATCTGGGCATGGGTAGGCCGGCCCGTCCTGACCCGGCTCGAAAATCCCGGACCAGGCCGGGTCGGGCTTGCACTTCGGGCTGGGCTCGGGCCTGAAATCTGAGCCCGAACGTCAGGCCGGGCCGGGCTTGGGCGTTCATTTTCGCGCATTTTAGCCTGGCCGGGCCGGGCTTTTTGCTCATTCGGGCTGGGTTCGGGCTTAAATTACAGTCCCGACGGTCAGGCCGGGCCGGGCTCGGGCCTGACTTTTTACCCGCGGGCTTTTTAAAGCCCGGCCCGAAGCCCGGACCGGCCCGAACTTTGCCCAGGTGTACATCAAGGGGAGGAGGCGCGCACGACGGTGCTACAAGGTCAGGCCGCCAGTGCTACTACAAGAGGTGCGCTGCTTCGAGTGGCGATCATAGCTACTATAAGAAGAGGCAGAAGAGCTGGGAACCACGAGCCTGGGCAGTGGCGGTGAAGCTGCATATGCTGTGTGGAGGTGCTGCGAGAGGTTGTCAGTAGAGTTGCATATGTTGTGTGGTGGATCTGCAATCCCCCGTCACCGGAGCAAAGGATGGGAGCTAGAGCTGCAAATCCTCACCACCGCTACTGCAAAAGCTGGCTGCCAGAGCTGCAAAGGCTGGCCACCGGAGTTGCAAAGGTGGTGGTGCGGCCAACCAGGACGGTGGTGCTGCCATAGGCGGACGATGGTGCTTCCATCGGTTGGAGGCGGTGCTGCAAGGAGGGCGGTCCCTCACTAGACTTTTTCTTCGTGTGTCAGTGATGCTGCCATAGGTGGGCGTTGCTGCTTCCATTGGTGCGATACGGTGCTGCAAGGAGGGGGTGTTGGAGGTGCCAACTGGGAGTCCAGACGTCAGTGGTGTTGCCGGGAAGGTCGCTCACCGAACTTTTTCGGACGACGGTGCATTTTGCCTGACTTGTTCAAGCAACGGTGTGGTAGCGTGGGGGATTTTGTTCTCGTTCTGTGTGAGGAGGAGAGGTGCACACAGGTGGTAGTCAAGAGGGACGGTGTCGATTGTTAAAGCCAGAGGTTCGGGAGGAGTTATCCTCCGAAGGATTATCAACGCTCCCCTAAAATAAAAATAACTCGATTTCTACAAAATGCAAGTAGACTGTTTGACTTGTCCGAGCGCAAACTTGTGAACCCCACGGATCATTCTCCCATTTTCCATTCTCTCATCGGTCCATTGTCACGGTGAGAGTGATACTAGTCCAAAAATTGTGGGAATCGTCTTCGTACTGATATAATTTTGAGATGGCACAACGAAGATTGACACTTGTAACAGCTGACTTCGTTTTACTTTAATGATGGCCTGCCATCGTGCGGATGAAACTCTGCATTGCTGATCCACGTCCCTGTGCTCCTCACCCTAAAGCCAGAGCCAGGTGAGGCAGAACAGGAACTGTGCCCAGCATTGGAGGGGGTAGTGTCTATCAATATACATCAACAGAAGACAAGGCAGTAGTGAGCTCAAGGAGTGTATCCAACAAGACCGGGACAGCAGAAAGTATATCTGGATCTTGTATATAAGACACTCACTGATGTGTTGTGACAGGCACATTCCATTGGGGAAAAAAAGCACAGTTAACTTCATGCCACTGAGTTCTAGCTTCAATGCAATATAGCTATTCCATGAGGATCTAGATTTCCTGGCTAGAGATTAAGAACGACCACCCATGATATTGGAGAAAAATATCTTTCTTAGATGAAGTTATGGCCTAGCAGTCTGCATCACTGCACACACTGGTAGTACCCAACAGTAGATAAAAAAAAACTGCGGAAAAAAAGCCAAACAGTCGAATGGTGAAATGATCAGACATTACATTCCTATCCGGGAGTTAACTTCTACCTTGTATTATTAGTTGGTCAGCAATATTCAGATAAAAAGAGCAGTTAAGCAATACAATGTCCTTTCGTAAAAACAAAAGCAATACAATGTCGATATTTTCCTTAGGGACACCCGGCAGTTAATTCTACCTTGTATTATTCACTGCATAAATATCAATTTCAGTTGTTTCGGAGGTCCAGGTGACCCACCCCTCGAGCACAAAAGACCAGTCTTAGAAGGAAATTCTTGGAAATAAGGCAGGCACCATGCAAAGATCATCATATGCAGAGTAGAAAATTGCTAAGAAATAAACTGTCGCAGCTTGCTCAAATCAGATTAAAGAAATATGATTGGATAATCTGATGATAGAATTGTTGATTGGTATCACGCAACAGACACAAGAATAAATCAACAGCAGTCAAAAAGCTAACAGCTGAATGGTGAAATGATCAAACATTACTTTCCTCCTTGCCTAGTCAGTAGTCAGCACTGTTCCAATAAAAGAGCAGGTACAAGTTGGAAATATTTATAGGGACAACTTAAAATCAACTTATTACAATCATTATACCGATCCCAAACGACAGGCTAGTCATGGTATGAAATTCATGAAAATAGAGCAGGCACCATACAAAGAACTAGTATATGTAAAACCAACAGAAAGAGAAAGCATCTGCAATCAAAATTTCATAATTCAGGTGGAACCAAACCCATCATTCACTACATATGTATTGCAACAAACGAATTGTCCAATTAAATAAAAATAGCTAGGAAGAAATGACATAAATCCAATTCCAACTCCAAAAAAGTGTATCCTGACCATCTGCTATGGAACTCCAGGAAAAGCACCTTACACAAAGATCATTTCATTATTAACTGGAGATCAAAAATAGGATGGTGACATTCAGTATCATGACAAAGCAAAAGGAGATCCAAATGCAAAACTTGCAACATATACAAAATTGAGAAAATATGCATCAACATAATTCAGAAGTTAAATTTTAATGAACAAAACAATTGTAATATACATGATTGAAGTACTAGGGTGTTACACGACTGCGCGGACTGCTAACAGCCATGAATATATACAAGTAAACGGACACAAGCAGAATTTCTAAGTTGACTGAACAGCTAACCAGATGAAGCCAGGTCCAGGCATGACTGCACTCAAGCACCGTCTTTAACCATCACAACTTAAGAAAGATCTACCCAACTCACTTTTGGTCCTACTCAAGACGTAACTCCAATAGTATAATATCATTAGAAAGATGGACAAATGCGAAGCTACACTATGCAAGTAAGAGATTTATTACCCATCTGCCAATGCCTCCGAGAACAAGGGAACATATGGAAGATAAGGAGTCTTGCCCCACTGATTTTGACAATCCCGTCCAAGTTGGCATATAAAACACAGCTTTCTGCGATCCAGTTCATACGACATTAGTGTGTTCTCGTGCCCACAAACTATGAAAATCACATTGCGTTCTGGGTGGAATGAGATGAAACTGAAATGATCTGCAAATGACGAATACCGTGCTCCAAACAGCTCCAGGAGGCTGACATTGTGCTTCAAAGTCCACTCTTCAACATTGTAGTCCTCAAGAGCCCAGACTAATAGTTCAGAACCAGCATAAATATTTGCGAGATACAACTGTCCCTGTGATACAAAAATAGCATCGTCTCGGGCATCATCATAGTACGGCGGCACACGAATATCAATGAACCGCCATTCATTTCCTTCCACGTTAACAGCTGCTATAAACTTATAAGAGGTAGCCGAATGCAGGATCCCGTTTAAAAAAACGCCTTTTGAATCCTTGGGTATTGCAAATGCAAAGCTGTCCAGGCTTTGATGCTTCCAAACTCCAACTGCAGACGAGTATATCGCCAGTGTTTCAATGCGTCCGTCACAGGGGGTTAGCTCAGATTCATCTATACCCCATGCCTTCTCATCAATGAACTCAAACACATGGAAGTGAGAGGAGACCGTTGGGTCGAATCCGAGGCGAGCGACGTTTACCTTGCTGGACCAATCGGTGGCAGACACAAGGACCCATTTCTGCGTGGCCGGGTTGCACACCACGTAGTCCAATGTCTTGCGATCAGCTGTCTTCCAACAGCGGCAGAGGAGAAGTCCATTACAGCAGTCCAAGATGTCAAGGCTGTCGTACCGGGGCAGGAATGATAGTGACGGGTCGACGAGAGGGCCGCCTTCCCCAGAGACCTTGGTGAAATATCGAGCTGTGTTGGGGAACTGGTTGTTGTTGCAGCCATCGTGGAAGAAGCCGGCGAGGGGCTGGGGCAGCTTCTTGCGGTGGTCGGGGTGGGAGAAGAGGTCGCGCCAGCGCGTGGAGACGCACTTGCAGCAGCAGGTGGACTTGTAGGGCAAGCGCGAGATGATATCCACGAGGATGTCGTCGTTGAGCTTGGACATCGGGTCGCCGCCCATCAATTCCCCCTCCATGGGGTCCTGCGCCATCGCCGTCTGTTGGTAGAGACGAGGGGCGCCGAATCTGCAGAACGGAGAAGAGGATTAGAAATTCGTCGTGGGTAGAGCGTGTGGGGAGAGACCAAGTGCTTATTGCGCGAGCTGGGAAGCGAGGAATGGCGAGAGCGACGGTTTGGGTTCGTGTGCGAATTGCGGAAGTGGGGATTTTTTTAGGGAACTCACTGCACAGGTGGGAGGTGGAAGACGAACGATGGGGGAAGGCAGGTATCTGGTCAGTATTTCGCGGGAATGGGCCGTCAGACTAAAAATGCGTTACATAGCAGTGGAAATGTAGAACCAGACGTCCAGACCTACGACTCCACGGTAAGTTAACAGTGTCAGTGAACGAAAAATAAGTGGTGTTCCCTGAACAAAAAGTAGCGTGCCAACATAGCTAGCAGCACATCCTAACTAGTACAATCCTGGGTTTAAGAGCAGTCCACTGTCCCCCGTATGGACTCCGGGTTTAGGCCCATATGGGTCGTCCTCCGCCTTGACAATGGACGCCGCCGCCATGTACTTCGGCTGCGGCGTCCACTCCTGCTCGACGTGTTGGAGCTGGCGCGGCGAAGAAGGGTTGCGCCGTTCGCAGATAACGACGCCGCCGCCGCCATGGCGGCGCCTGTGAGGAGCCGCCTCCTCCTACTCGTCCTTCACAGTTGCCAAGAAACGTGGCGATGGCGTGTGCTACGGCGAGTACCTCGCCAAGGAAGGCGACAGCGTCTGACACCGCGCTGTCCACCTCCCCTAGCCTCAGCGACGGACAACACATGTCTGGCGGGATGGGTACCCCGCCGTCCACAGTGCGCGCGCCTCAGCGACGAGAAGCCAATGGTGGCCGAAGCCGTTGGCAGCGCTCACCTTCTTCTTCTTCGTGGTGGTCCATGGCGAGGACGTCAATGCTGGAGAGGATGGAGGAGGGCTATGGCTAGAATGTGCGTCGAGGAAGCGGTGCGGGGGTTTAAATTAACGCCGACGCTAAAGACGAGCAGGCGCCGATGAAGGCGAGCAATCGCTGAAGACGAGCAGTCTTTAACGGGCGCGGAAGGCGAGGAGGAAGACGACTCCACTAACACTGACGAGCCAGGTCCACAGCCAGGAGACATTTTCTGCGTCTTCTTCTCGCTTCATTCCCGCCAACACGCGGCCTGGGGACGCCGGATGAAGAGTTTGGCCGCGCCGACTGAAAAACTAATTTGGGGACCGCGGCTAGGCGCGATTTTGGCGTCGGCACTCCCCAAAGGCCTATTTAGTGGAGATGCTTCAAGTATACATCAAATATCGGAGTGCAGAAGTTAGTTCAAGGAATGTATTCCCACCATCACACGAAGTAGATATATCCAATTTTTAACAAATCTTATTTATGGGACAGAGAATACAACTATCCAATACAGCAATGAGCAGGCTATGCTATTCCATAAGGCAAAGTAATGGCAACTGCGCACATTGATCGTATGGAGCAGCAGAAGTGTATAGTCGACAGCCAACGAAAGCAACAGCTAACAAGTTAGAAGCATTTTCTCGATGCATAGCTAGTTTAGCCATCACTACCCCAATATGAAATCAGGTAAGCCGCTTGGGATTTACCATACACGGGATAGAAGTATTTCGAGGGAGACCACAATCTATGATTAATCTACTCAAACCTTGAAGCCAAATGTTTTTGGAGCGTCACTTCAGATTATAATACTAGGATAATCAGGTGACAAAGGTGAAACAAAAGAAAACTCTGGTTGATGATTAACAGATTAATATAATCCCAGCTTGTTCTACAGTTGTGATAGCTATCTTACAGTATTCAGAACCAGGTTACACTACAAATGTCACCTACTTCAGGTGGAAACCATCATCACAGCAGTGTTAACATCTGTAGAACATACAGATGTTTACTTCAGCAGACTTGACCGAAGTATGCAGCAGCAAAAAACAATAATTGACATCGAAAGAAAGCGAACATCTAAAGAGAAGGAAATTATCAAGCATTTCATAAGGCATGCCTAGGTTTAGCCAGCACTAGTCCAATATGAATCAGTAAGCAACTTGAGATTTACAATACAAGGTAGTCGGTAGACGCTGCTAGTGTTTACCCAAAATCTGAAGCTAAATATTTTGGAAGTGCCACAACAGATTACAATAGATAATGGAGCTATCTAACTGTATTTAGAACCAACTTACACTATAAAAAAAGTCCCCTACTTCAGGGAGAGGCCCAACAATTTCAACATCTGATATTCCAATAGAAACCTATCTACAAAATGAAATAAATCCAGTTTGAACTATCAAAACTGTATATATCCTTAACAGCATATTGATCATAAGAAAACACCTTGCATACACATCACTTCATCATTGAGAGGGGAAAACAAAATATTCCAAGGCATATTGTTAGCATCACAAAGCAAATGGAGATCCGCATACATGCCAGGATTATAGTTCTCCAAATACCAACAACGGCCAAGATTAACCAACAAGTTGCAATACAAATAAATTATTCACAAACAGAGAAGTAAGCAGAAACCAAAGTCATGATAGCAAAGACAATGATAAGTACAACAAAGCAATCATAGTATCCATGGTTAATGACTAGGCTGATAAAACTGCGTGAGAATGAGATACTTATATATACAAGTACAAAAACATAAGATAAGTTACCAAATAATGTGCAATAGCAAATAGCTAGCTCCATAGAGAGCGGAAAACAAAACTTTCAAAGCAACAACTATAGCTCTCCACACAAAAAAATGGAATTCAAGCATCACAAAGCAAACGGAGACCCACGTATGTGGCAGGACTATAGTTCTCCAAATGCCCAAAAGGCAACATTAACCAACAAGTTGCAACACAAATAAATTTTTCACGAGAGAAATAAGCAGAAACCAGACTCAACATATGACAATAAATTACAACAAAGTGATCATATATCCATGGTCAAGTACTGGGCTGATGAAACTGCATAGGCGACTTATACAAGGACACAAACATAAGTTCAGTTACTAATTAAGTGCCACAGCCAATAGCTAGCTCCATAGAGTCAGATACATTACTGCACTAAAGCACCATGAGCAACTGTTACAAGTTCATAAAGGTTTAATCGGAAAGGTAGACAATTGCAAAGTTGCGTTACGCAAATAGGACTTTTTAGGGCCCATCTGCTGATGACTCCATGTACAAAGGAACATATGGAATAAAAGGAGTCTTCGCGTCAACACTAAGATGTTCAAGTTGACAATCTCGTCCAAGTTGACGTAGGAAACGACGCTTCATGCAATCTATCTCATAGGACACAAGTGTGTTTTCCTGGCCATAAACTATGAAAATCATATTGCATTCTGGGTGGAATGAGATAACATTGTAATCAAGCGCTGAATAATCTGTTCCAAACAGTTGCAAGTGGCTGACAGTGTGCTTCAAGGTCCATTTTCCAAGACTATAATCCTCAAGAACCCATACTGATAGGTTGGACAGATCAGATTCAGAACGAGTATTACTTGCAAAATGCAATTGTCCTTGTGATACGAAGACATCATTGACAGGAGAATCATCATAGTATGGTGGCGAATGAGGAGTACCAATGATATACAAAAGATTTCCTTCAACATCAAATGTTACTACCATTCGATCAAATGCAGCCAAATGCATGACACAATTGAAAAAAACGCCTTTCGAATGTGTGGGTATTGCAAAATGATTGATCTCAACCGTTTGAATTTGATGCGTCCAAACTCGAGTTTTGGACGAGTAGGTCGCCACCGCTGCGATACGGCCATCCCAATCGCTTTGCTCGGACTCATCCATACCCCATATCTCCTCACCAATGAACTCGAACACATGAAAGTGTGAGGAGACGGCGGGTTCGAACCCAAGGCGAGCCACGTCCACATTGCTGGACCAATCGGTGGCTGGCACAACCACCCATTTCTCGGTGGCGGGATTGCACACCACATAATCCAACATCTTGGGGTCAGTAAACTTCCAACAGCGGCAGAGGAGGAGGCCATTGCAGCAGTCCAAGATGTCGATGCTACTGTATTTGGGAAGGAAGGATAGTGAAGGGTCGACGAGAGGTTCACCTTCCCCAGAGACGTTGGTGAAATAGCGAGCTATCTTGGGGAAGCGGTCTCTGTTGTAGGATTCGTAGAAGAAGCCGGCGAGCGGCTGAGGCAGCTTCTTGCGGTGGTCGGGGTGGGAGAAGAGGTCGCGCCAGCGCGTGGAGACGCACTTGCAGCAGCAGGTGGACTTGTAGGGCACGCGCGAGATGATGTCGGCGAGGATGTCGTCGGTGAGCTTGTCCACCTGGCTACCCTCCACGCCCTTCTTCTTCTCCTTGGAGCCCGGCGCCATCGCCGTCCGTGGAGACGAGGAGCGGCCAATCTGCGCACGCCAGGGGTTGGAGAGGTTAGAGATCCATCCCGGAGCGTGAGGGAAGAGAGGATTTACCAAATGCGTGGTACGCGAACCGCGATTGGGGGAGCGGCGGCGAGAGTGTCAGCAGCAGCCATCGCCGCCAGCGAGCGAGGGTTTGGATTTGGGCGTGCACAGCAGCGAGATGCGGCGGACGCGGAAGTAAAGACGACGGGGGGACTATTGTTTGCCTGTTTGGGCCGTGTCAGGCAAATTTCAATTTGCTGGACTGGGCCGCTTGAGTCTGACGCGCAGCATTTCAGAAATAAAATGTGTCACGACTAGAAAAAGATTTCTCCCTCTACTAAAAAAAGATCGACTGGAAAAAGATTTCCCTTTCGGAAGGGCAGCTCGTCAGATTTGCTCCGTGGTCGCGACGCGACGAAAGGCTTCCATTTGAGAAATCAAATCTAGAGAAAAAAAAAAGAGAGAAATAGAACAACTCACCACCATTCCGAGTGTATGTGTCGGCCCCATTTAGTTCCTTTTACCACAAATGACGAGCACGGAGATCACTTGCTGGTAGCTTCCTGACACCAGAAGCAACCACATGGAGGTATTGTTTTCAAATGGAGGCCAATCTAAATGCAGCCCTTTATTTTCAAAATCTTGAAAATTATATTGTAAGTTTCAATTTTTTATAAAAAAAACTAGATGTAGTAAATAATGCGTACTTCATACGTGCCAAATCTCAAGACAAACTATCACTCAAACTTCTTCATCCACAATAGGTGTTATGATTTCCACATCCCTCGTGTGATATTGCTCGCCCGACGACGCTTCGTGTGTGAAAGTGCTTCGGCCTCACTCACGCCTGGAGCGGTATCAGTTAGAGGAGGGTGTCGTGTCTATAGGTCGTGCGGGCATGTGCAGCAGTGCAGGTGCGGCAATAGTTTGTACTTAACACGGGTAGATCAACCAGGGTTCAAAGTTTCAATGAAATTTTAAGTTTTTTTTTTGTAATTTTGACAGGTACCATTATATTTGTTCCCTTAAAATATTGGTCTAGATTCAAACTATATTCAAATGAAATTTAGTTTCATTCAAGATTCATCTAGATCCAATAGAATTTAACGAAACAAATTTCTAAATTCCCATAATTTTGGATATGCAATGCAAGAAATAAATGTGATACTGTAATTTAAAATCCTGAACCAACTCTATCGGGTGCTCCATCAACTATTGCTACCACAGCCGACAATCATGGCACAAATAACAAACCCCATGACCCATTTAGTTTTATGAATCAGGTTACTACTTCGTTTGGAACACATGTAAGATAGTATGTTGTAAATACTTGATGTCTTGAAATCATGCTTTAGTCATGCTCTAATCGATGGGACCATTCAGGTGCATGTGATGATGCATATCGCATGGAGTGCTTGTCGTAATTGAAATTGCCAGAGTATTACATGTATCATCTCTGTTGCAAAAGAGTGTACCGACGAAGCATGTTCAAATTCAGGAGGCACTTAGACTTTTCTTCTTAACAATCTAGTTTTCCAACGCCACCATGGAGCTTGGCACACGGCACCTTTTTGTAAGAACAGTTTTCTGTTCTGTTCAAATTAAGGCTCGGGTTAGGCTTAAGCCTCATAATCTTCTTCCGCTGAACTGGCTCATTTAATATCCAGAGCCAGCCAAGGCAAAAACAGGGAAATATCAACAAAAAAATGTAACCAACATAGGTATCCTACAAACCTGCAGAGAATTGACTTGTGCACTAGTAACGCTCTACAACACATAGTGCAACATCGTGTTGGAGGGTTGTATTCAGCAATCAGTTAAAGCAATGCTCGTCCACAGCATGCATCTCCCATAAAAGAAAATATAACATGATCTTTTGTGAGCCACTGACAGATATCTCTATCAGGCACATTGCATAGAATTAGAAAGTCCAATTCTATTGCATAGAATTAGAAAGACAACAAATTCTAGTAGTTTGCAACCAATGCAACATCCAGCTTGACAATTCCATCGAGCCACCAGTGCATTAGTCTTACACAGCTGCAGCAGAAAAGAATGATCGACATTGGGCAAAAATTTACTTTATGGCAGCAAAATGCAGTTTTTGAGTGGTTAATAACCTCCACATCATGACAGGAGCATAAAAGACATTGTTCATGGGTAGGTAACCAACCCCAGCCCAGCATAATAGTCATAAGAACTTCACTGTCACTGCGTAGTCAGACCTGAAGTCAAATAATCCTCAGGTGTCACTTAAAGCGAAGCTAAGTTACAAATTTAAATCAATATATAGCATCCACATATTCTACAGTAGCTACCTTTCAGTATTAAATCCGCAAGTGGGCAGTAAAACAACATCTGCTACCAAGATTTACTCCAGATGGAAGCAATAAATCATATCAGCCGCTACAAATATGATGATCTGATGTTGGTTGCTGGAGCAAATGAATCATGAATATATCATAAGTATCTAGAGATGGCATAAACCTTGTTTGAACTTCCGAAACTAAACGAGATTATATAATTAGAGAAGTAATATATCGCAGAAAGACCATCTCATCATTGATGGGAGAATTCAGATAATGGGATTCACAGTTTCAGACATTAGAGAATGACAGACTAATCATAGTATCCATGGTAAACTACTAGGGTGATAATATATATTAGTACAAATATAGAGGCAGAGTTACTAAGTTAACTGAACTACAACAGCTATCTGCATGAAGTCAGGTACATAGTTCAGTCAAAACACCAGCAAAAACTACCACAACATCATAAAGGTCTTCTTCCCAAGTCAGTGTTGCTCGGATCCAAGACCTAGCTCCAGTCCAATATCATCAACATAAAGATAAGACAATTGTGAAGCTAAACAATTAGGGACTTCTAGTGCCCATCTGCCAGTGACTTCGAGAACAAGGGAACATATGGAATATAAGAAGTTATTGTGCAATCCCATCCAAGTTGACATATAAAATACAGCTCCCTGGAATCCATGTCGTAGGATATTAGCGCCTTCTCAGGCCCACTGACCATGAAAACCGCATCGTGTTCTGGATGGATTGAGATGACCTTGTAATACTTCCCAACTGATGAATACAATTCTCCAAACAATTGTAGGCAGCTAACACTGTGCTTCAAGGTACAATTTTCACCTTCAAGAACCCAGATTGATAGTTTAGAATCACCTTTACGTGTAAAATGCAACTGTCCTTGCGATAGATAAATACTATCAGGGGTATCCTCTCTGTATGGTGTCACAGGAGTAGGGATGAACCTCCAGTTGTTTCCCTCGAAGTCAACAGCAACAACCAGACCATAAAAGGCAGACAGATACAACGTGCCTCTTAAGAAAACGGTTCTTGAATCCACGGGAACTTCAAGTCCACAGGTCGACGCCCGAACTTTCTTCTCGCTCCAAACTCCAGCTTTGGACGAGTAGATCCCCACCTTTATGAAGCATGGGACTGCATAAGCAGAAGGTTCATGCCTTTTCCAGAAGACATCGGCAGGTACAAACTCAAACACATGGAAGTGAGAGGAGACGGCCGGCTCGAACCCCAAGCGGGCGACATTCACCTTGCTGGACCACTCAGTGGCAGGCACGACCAGCCATTTCTCGGTGGCAGGATTGCACACTACGTAATGTAATGTCTTGGGATCAGTCGGCTTCCAGCAGCGGCAGAGGAGGAGACCATTACAGCAGTCCAAGACCTCAACATTCTCATATTTGGGCAGGAATGGCAGCGAGGGGTCGACGAGAGGTTCTCCTTTTCCAGAGACGTTGGTGAAACGGCGAGCAATCCTGGGTAAGGGGTCACTGCTGTAGTCTTTAGAAAAGAAGCCGGCAAGGGACTGGGGCATCTTCTCACGATGGTCGGGGTGGGAGATGAGGTCACGCCAGCGCGTGGAGACGCACTTGCAGCAGCAGGTGGACCTGTAGGGCACGCGCGAGATGATTTCGGCGAGGATGTCGTCGGTTAGCTTGGACATCGGGTCGTCGTTCATCTCCATGGAGCGCGGCGCCATAACCGCCGATGCAAGAAACGGCCGATCTGCGCATAAGGGAAACGGAGGAGGAGGGGACGAGGGGTTAGAGCTCCATCCCGGCAGTGAAGGGAGCGTGAGGGAAGAGAGGATTTACCAGGTGGTTGCTGCGCGAACCGCGAAGCTAGGAGCTGCCGTATCAGGTGGTGCCATCGGCCGATCGGCGGCGACAGCGAGCGAGGGTTTGGGGTGACGGCGGCGAGAAGTGGAAGTGGAAGTGAGAGAAGACGGGCCGGCGCAGTGCACGTATCTGGACGCTATGTGGGCCGTTTGAGTCCAAACGATTTTGTACTGAATGGGCCGCGCGGAGATACATATCTGTTATTATTTCCTTGTATGAAAACAGGTTGCTATTTCAAATCGGATCGGATTGGATATTTTTATTACGATATCTTTTACCATATTTTTATGATGAATTTGAATCAGAGCGGATAATGCAGATTATATCGGATTACGGATATGGAGCGGATTTGGACCGGACTCGGATCGGAAACGGATTATTAAGCAAATATACACATAAAAAATAGAAGTATACTTTTTTTATGTAAAATATGTTTGTACTTATAGTTTATAGCTAAATGTACACACGTGTTCGTACAACAGCAAATTGCATGCTAATAGCATAAATATTTTAGCCGATGAACTAACTATATTGTTTAAATATTTAGGATTGGGCTAAATTTTTCGGATTATCCTCATTGAGGACCTCGAATAATCCGCAAAAAATGGCGGATAATTGGATAATACGTATACTGTATCCACCGGATATCAGCTTAAGCACTATCCGCATCCAAATCCATATCTGATGGATTTCGAAAAATGCATATCATATCCTCAAAAACATGCGGATTCGGAGCGGAAATTATCCGTACCATTTACACCCCTATTTCCAGTACAACCACCCAGCGAGCGCTCCCCTTCCTTTTTTTCATTGATAAGAAGTCAGAAACTCTTTTTCCGACATCAGTAAATATAGAAAATATATTGCTTGTTCAGTAAAATTAAATAGTACTCCCTCTGTTTTTATTTACCTGTGTTCTATGTTTAGTCAAAATCAACCTTTATCAAGTTCGACCAAAATTGTAGCAAAACATATTACATCCAAAAAAACAAAATTCATATAATTTAAAAATGCATTTTACAATGATTCTAACAATACTCATATTATACATTTAGAGGAGATGTTTGTTTCACATGTATTGCCATCCCTTTTTTTCATATCTCAAGTAAAATTGTTTTGGCAGTGTTACCATGGCTTTGCCCATCCCTCACAGCTTCAGTAGGGCAACTTCTGAATATTGTTTTGACAATTTTCATATCCCTTTCTGAAGCCTAGTGACGTTACAACATCAGCTGGCTACTTCTTTTGGTAGTCCTCTCTAACAAGCAAAAGCACCGTGTCTATTTTCTTTTGTTTCTGTTCGCTGACATGTTCAGGTAATAAACTGACATATGTACATCAGTCTGCATTGTTACCAGGGAAGTTTGTAGCTGGACGCTTGCATCAACGGATGTGCAAAGTATGCTCCCACAGTTAAGGCTGTGATCGTGATGTACGGTAACCGGATGAACTCCTTGTAATAATCCGCAGGTAGTTTCTGCCGTCCATCAACAATCGCAGCAAACGGCATGACACTAGTCCTCTTCTTCAAAACCTCAAAGGCTTCACCGTAGCGTGACGCCAGCCTCCTGTCGCCATTCCAGACACCAAATGCATGGTGACCAATCAACCCAACGGAGGCCGCAACAGCAACTGAGTTGCCCATCCATAGCGTGTGAGCTAAGCACCAAATTACCTGCCCAACAAACTGAAAGATAATTGATTGTTAGAATGCTACGGGATAAGGCATGTATTAGCATGATGCAAAAGTAAAAGGAAAACTAAATCTTAAACTTGTTTAGCACAAAAATAATTAATGACCCATATATATCTATAGGCATGGCCTTTGAGAAACTACCTGTGGATGTCTTGTGATGCGCATTATCCCGGTTTCCCACATGTGTAATTTTGGCTTGTCCACAGCTGCCACTTCTAACAGATTGAAAGTAGATGGGTACAAAAATAAGAATGAGATGAAAGACGAGAGCCAAACAAGCTCGTGGACGCCTGGGACGCCTTGAACTTGCCACAGCTGAATACCATCATAGCGATGATTTATGAAGTAGACCTGCAAGATAGGACAATTTTTCTAAGATACTCGAAGGCTTAGCAACTTAGATACCATCTATGAAAAGAAGAAACCCTGTACCAAGCACTCACAATAGTACTAACTGCTAGCGGCAGTGACAATCCAGCAAACAGCACACGGTAGGCTCGCTCCCCTATTATTTTTTCACCAGTTTCACGAAAGCTTGCCAGACCACTATGGGCTACAGCAAAGATGATGGTAAGGAGCAGCAAAACGACCTGCAATGGAAGGACAGAGGTTAAGGATATATGTATCTACACCGTTACAATTACCTAGCTAACAAGCAGTAGGTAGAGTATATTACTTCCTGTATTCCTAAATATAAGACAGCTTTGGCAAGTCAATTTGGCTTGCAAAAACATCTTATATTTAGGAACAGAGGTAGTACCATACAAGATGTTATTATTTTGGTCGATCATGATGCCATCAAAGCACAAACAAAAGCAGCACAATCAGTAAAATATAAATATAAAGGAAATTCGTAGGGACTGAATAATTAAATGGATCATATAAATGGTTGCAATGCAATAAGATTTAGTATATTAGTCATCAACCGGCGCGCTTTGATAACTGAAAAAGCTGTACAGTAAGCCTGAAACCAATATGTCCACTTATGTCGAAGAAGGGCAGATTTCGGTAAGATTCATGCCTATGGCCTCACATATTTCAGATGTCAAGCACTATTGGAGTTCACAATAACCTATCTAGACGTTCTTTCAAGATTGTTAGGGATCCATTAAACTTAATGTGCATAAAGCTGGGTTACTCTTGTCTGTTTTCTTTGCTGAAACAGAACAGCATCCGGATGCCATTGCAGAGTAAACGACTCTAAGGATCGCGTTCAGGAGCATATAACAGGGTGCATATCTTACTTATTTTTTTAGTAGTTCTTCAGGCACCTGAGTGCAACCCACACAAATTCTAGCAGTACCATCATAGTGTCGACGGACTAAGTTTTCCCAGGTTCTTGCGTACGGCCTTGCATATTTAGCATAGCAAACACTAGTGGAGTTCCCGACGCAATTGAATTGAATGGTTCTTTCAGGATCGTGATTCGTGAGGGATGCATGAAGCCTAGTGTTATGTGCTCCCTAGTTGTTAGATTCCATTAATTGCCAACACATAGTAACATTTGAATGACATTGGAGATAGCTAGATTCCAGGAAGCACATTTAGGAGCTATATATCCTACTGGATTATATAGCAGCGCAGTTATCTAACCTGTAGTTGTAATTTGGGAACCACAGCTGAATGAATGAACGAATTGCTCGGCATAGGCAGCCAGTAGTGGAAGAGAATGGTGTGGAGGGACGCACCTCGTGGCTGTCGGAGATGGAGCCGACGGCGTCGAGGAAGCTGGTCCCGAAGCCGGTGTTCGGGTCAATCCAGAGGACGTTGAGGGCATAGAGCACGACGGCGAGGATCCCGCTGAAGTATGCCCAGGAGAGCACCCGCTGGTCGCCGAGGCGGAACACCGCCGAGTCCTCGCCCACGAGCCCCTCGCCCTCACCGTCCGAGCCCTCCTCGGCGCGGTCGACGGAGGCCCGGAGCGGGGCTGGGGAAAGGGCGCGGTGGCGCAAAGGGCGCAGAGGGGAGTACGCCGGGGCTGGGGAACTGAGGAGCGTTAGTTTTGGTGGGCGCGGGAGACGGAGGCGGTGGTGGTGGAGGAGGGGCGGTGGTGGGGCGGCGAGGTGGAGGCGGAGGTGGGAGGCCATGGAGAGCGGGGCGGTGGGGAGCTTGGGGGGCAGTGGCGGTGGTGGTGGTGGTGGGAGCGGGGCGCGGGAGGTTAGAGTGGTGGCGGCATCTTTGAGGTCGGGGTGGGAGGAGGAACAGAGGATGCGGTATTGGACGGACTAGTGTGGTGTGGCGCGGACGGCCGGCCGGAGTTTGGCTCCGTGGCTCCGTTTGGGTGGCTCGCTGACCCAGTGCGTGCGTGCGTGCAGCAAAAACACGCCCGACGGGCAACGGAAGCTGTCGTCATCCATCCATCCAAAAACCAAGTGTTGAAAATGAAACTTCAAATAAGAGCATCTCCACCGATAGAATTGGGCTCACACCAGCGTCGCCGGCGCGGTTTCAACCACAATAGAATCGTCCGCAACCCCATACCAGTCCCCTCACGTAGAAGATGCTTTACACCGAGCGGGTTGCCGGCGAAGAGATGCCGCACACATGGGCGGAGTCACCACCGGGTCGAGCATGGTCATTCGACCCCCCCTCAGTTTTTGACGAAAAAAAGACTCCCAGGCCCAGTCAAACCCAACCGGTATCGAATATCGAGCGACGGACGGAGCGACTGAGCGAGCACACCCCTGCCGACCCACACAGCAAGACCTAGCCCTGCCGCCGCCACGCCCCGCTCCGACGGCTCACCCGCCGCCCCGCCGTCCCGCCGCTTTTCCCATTCCGCCCCATCGTGTTTCCCCGGCCCACCGTCGCCTTTCCCCGCCCCGCTCCGACGGCTCGCCCGCTGCCCCGCCGCTTTTCCCCGCCGCCTTTCCCCACCCCGCTCTGGCGGCTCGCCCGCCGCCTCGCCGCTTTTCCCCGCCGCCCCGCCGCTTTTCCCCGCAGCCCACCGTGTTTCCCCAGCCTGCTGCCGCATTTCCCCGCCCGCCCCGCCCCGTCGTGTTACCACTTCCGCTGCTGGCTTCTTCGATGGATGCCGACGACGATGAGGAATCACGCAAGAGGGCACGCATACAGGTTGATTTCCCTCTTTTCTTGAGTTTTGATACTTGCTTGCATCATTACAAGGTAGAAATTAGGGGTAATTTCTAGTTTCCCTTTTCAATGTTGTAGGCAAATGTTCCTAAATTTTTTGATCTAGCAAACAAAATGAGATGGGCATATTTGTCGAGAGGCCGTACTCGTTTAGATGGTTATAATTTGTTGTACTTGATGAAATATGTAAATTGAATCTATTTGGACCTCTTTTGTTGAATACATTTGCTCTTTTCAGTCAAAAAAAAAATTTAGAGTTTAGTTTTGACCCCCTCAGTTTAATTCCTGGCTCCCTACGCAAGGTGGAGTCGACATGCTCCAAGACTGTCTACAATTTTTGCCGAGCCGTCATAACGGTGTTTGGTGGAGATTATTTGAGAGCACCGAGGGCAGATGATACATCTTGGATCCTAGCACAAAATGCCGACTGAGGGTTTCCTAGAATGCTCAGAAGCATCGACTGCCTGCATTAGGGTTGCAAGAATTGCCATTGTACTTGACCTCTGGATTTGGCATGGCAGGAACCCACAATGATATCAACGTGATGTGTTTGCCAGTCTAGTTAAGGGACAATCTCATGCCGTGAACTTTGAGGTCAACAACTACGCATACAACAAGGGGTACTATCTAGCCGATGATATCTGTCCAACGTATGCTATATTTGTGAAGACAATCCCTGCTCTAGCTTCAGAAATGGTCAGGAAGCAACTCGCAAGGATGTTGAGCGGTCTTTTTGGTGTGCTCCAGCAGCGTTTCGCCGTTGCCAAGTACCCTGCTCTCACTTGGCCGGAGTCTCAGATGTGGGAGGTGATGAGAGCTTGTGTATCATGCACTGTAGATGATGATCAACCACTTGATTACTAAGAGACTCTTGCTAAAGTTGAGCATGTACCCCAAGAGTTCGTAGCTTTTGTTCACATGCATGAAGAAATCCAAGATGTCGATGTCAATGCTCAACTTCAGGAAGATCTGGATGTGCATTTGTGGACGACGAGAGGAGCCACGAACACATGATTTAAAATTTAAATATTGTATTAATAATTCCATTTGTATTTGTGTTAAACTATGTTAAATTATTGTATGAATAAATTTATGTGTTCGAAAACTGTTTAAACTGAAAATATTGTATAGATCGTGTAAATAGGGGAAAAATGGGGGACGCCGGTGTGGGACGGCTGTCCCTAAAGTTCGGAAGGACGTACCGACGTCCTCCATACACTCGTGCCGGCGCACCTGCCTGGCTCCTATTTTAGGGCCGTCGGTGGAGATGCTCTAAACTCTCGAGTCTTGATTTCTGGACAGTGGGGTCAAATCGGTTGCAACTTTGTGTCACAAAATATTTTTGCACGCATGTGCTTGTTAGGAGCGCTGATAATTTTAAGAGGGCAGAAGCAAGATGAAGCTCATTTGCCTGAGATAGGAATACAGGATGTTACACAGCGCAATACTTGCCTGTGTAAAAGCAGAAGCAACTTGAGATAGAAACACAAGGTAGGCATCTTTTGCAGGGACATCTGATGATTCACTTCCAAAACTTAATCACAACAGACATGAGAGCGTAAGTGTCATTTCCAGCAAGTAATTTTGGATGTACAGGTGCACTGACCTCGTTGAACACAGCAGGTTAGTCACAGGCGAAATTCTTGCAAAGACAAAGAACACAAGACGAGGTGCCACTGCTTACTAGTAAAATTAAAGTGAGATATCTTTTTCAAGTCCTTAAGCGTCACTTCCAGCAAAGCTAAGCTAGGCTTCAGAAAAATACAATATGATTACCCAATCAAGGAATGCTAATTGGTGTAAGAAGAAGACTAGTTGTTTAATGCTTCTACGGTTGTGATCGCTGTGTTTCAGTTTCTCAAACTAGCAGGAAGTAGGAAGGTATCTACTAGCAAAAGATTCCTACTTCAGGTGGAATCCAATCATTCACATCAAACGTTGAAGGTCACTGAATAACAGAATAGTATACTAACTAGGATAATTTCTATCTATAAGTGACAAATCCAGTTCCAACTTCCAAAACTTCACACCTTATCTAAATAGAAAGAAAAATTGGGTACAGATAACTGTACTGTTTGCAAGGAGATAAACAAATACTCACATGCCATCTATACCTAATAATAAAGAAAATAAGGCTTCTTGTTCGTCCGTTTTTTGTTACCCCTATTTTTCATCTAAATTACACAAACTGCCACCGCTTAAGTCATCATAAAAAAACGGTTCATTGTGTTCCTTCCGTTCCTCGTCGTTTGAAGTTCGGCATCTATTCCTATGCTCGAGAACCTTTGGCCCGGCCCAGCCAATTCGAGCCTATAGAAACACTCCCAATCCCGATCGGTTTGCAGTGTTTGTCTCTGTGTGGTGCACAAACTCGGTTGGGGTTCCTCCCCTAGGCTATTTTTGTCTCACCACCGCCGCAGGAGCGCGTCTGAGATTATGACGTTGCCGACGTCTGTCCTTACTCCTTAGAGCACCGTTCTGAGCGCACCATCCTCGTCGGATTTTGCTACGAACGTGGAGGTCGGCCGCCTGCACCGGAAACCGCCGGATTCGAGCTCATCCACCCGCCGGGTCTCGATCTGGTTGGAGGAGAGTTCTGTCTCTAATAAATAAAACGCAAGGTGCCACGTGATCCCGGAGGAACAACAGGACCATGGTAGTCGGCTGCCATGGCTAGCGGCGGGATGGATTGCGGCCATGACGGACACCATAAGCTCCAGAAGAAAGGCCATGGCTTGGGGTGGCTCGGGGTCAACGACATGGCACCCAAACTCCAGCCAGCGGGATCTCATTGGCGTGGCCATGGCGGGTGCTGTGAGCTAAGGACGACACAATCGAAAAGCAGCTGAACTCTAGGCCCACCCTGGGAATCAAACAAATCAGAAGCAGATGCACGCCTTTGTAATTTTGTATGCGTCCGCATTGTTGATGCCTGGATGATCGATAGGAGCAGCTGTTCACGTTCTTCCTGGTTATTGCGTTGGTGAATTAACGAGGAAGATGGGGAAAGTAGAAGATCAAGATACAGAGCAGGGGTCTCAGGATCTACTTCCTCCGTTGTTTAAAAACTGCACAAAACGGTCCAGCTTCAAGATAATTTAAGGTCCATCTTGCAGTGTGTTTCTGGATTTTTCAATTTTCAGTTAAATCTGATATATATTGGTTTTACAGCCATGCGTTTCGCTATATGAATATGCTACAATTTTCATCCTGTTGAATGTGATTTGCTGTACATTTTAGTTTATCTGTAATCGAAACAAGGGATGCAAAACTCCAGGCTTCAAAGAAAGATACATGTATTTTCTGGGATGATGACGAGAATAATGAAGGTTGATTGCTTGCTGTTAGCTGCACCATACACAGACAATATTTATGGAGGAAAAGCTAGGCATGCCCTCAAGGGATCTAAATAAAGTTTTGAGCCAAGTTCAATTGCTCCATCAAGTTTTACCTCCTACTTTGATTTCTCTGTGTGGTAAGCTAGCTTTGCCATTGGAAGTTCACGGTTGGAATATCTAGACTAGGAGTGAAGTGATTGGGCCTTACAGTTCTTGCTTCGCTGTTGCTTCTACTGAATCTGATTGAGGTTGTTTCTGAACTTGTGCTGAAAGTACAGGCATGCTTCTCCTTGGATTTTTCCCTATTTTGCTTGTACACTGGTGCAAGAGTCCTTACGTCAAGCTCCAAGTACCGCGGCCCCCTGCCCTCCCGTCTTGCCCAAGTGCAGATCCGCAGTCTCAATTCCGTCTCGACGTCTCCGTGGTCGACCAACAAATCAAATGGTTGCATGTCACTGCTCCCCTTCTCTGGTTGAACATAACTTGCTCTTGCAAATATTTTGAGCTTTAACAAGTGATTTGGTAGTCACGTTGGTGTAATGATAGATCATGTAGGTGAACGTCTTCGATGTTAGATATCCCGCGCGGAGCTGTACCATTTTTCCTGTGGATGAAGATCAACAGTACTACCTGCACGACTCGATTTTTTAAAAAGGAGCTGTTTGTTTCTGCATTTTGGCAGCATGGTGGTGCTGTAGCTTGATCGCCAATGCACGGGATGGTGGCCATCAGTTGCACACACCAGCTCAACATCCTCGCTACAGCACACGGCGCGCGCATTAACGGAAGTCGTTTCTCGATCGATCTTAAGTAGGTACCTACCCTCCGCGGAGATTGCAAACACAGTCTTTTCGGGTTCAAAACTTCAATGAAATTTCAATGAAATTTCTGAAAATTTGGTAATTTCAGTGGTTATCGAAATAAGTATAATTTTACCTAATTTGTCGTACTATATTTAGGTCCAGATCAAATTATTTTTAAATTTATCCATTTTTTGTTTAAATTCAACAAAATTTGATAGAGAAAAAATCCGAAATATTTTACGAAAAGCCTAAAACTTTTAATTTTGAAAATTTTGGTGGGTTTCAAAGTTTATCTCTTTCAGAATTATCTATCACTGCTTCCGATCGGCTCCACTGTCATAGCCATCTTCACCAGGAAATGTCCCAATTAATTAGCATAATCTTGACTTGCAGAGCTGCCGCCCCAAGGTGTACCTGGCCAGCCTCGACAAGGACTTGGCCGACTTCTTTGTTGTCATGGTTGTAAGAGCAAAATTCATACACCAAGTTTTGTGTGTTTGATGACAACACTTGAGTAATCTCACCGTGTGCCTTGAGTATCATTGTTAGATTTGCAAGTACACGGTGACCTCGCCGGACGCGTCAAGATCAGAAGACTGAAGCGTAGTTGATAGGTTTTCCGGTTTTGTGTGCGTTTAGCGAGGTAACAAAGTTGGAGAGAAAAAGGGAAGAAAACCAGTTTTAGCCAGGCCGGTACTACCGGTACCTGAAGCGGTAGTACCGCTACCCCTATAGGTACCGCTCTCGGTACCGCTCTGAGTTCTGCGCTGAATTCGTCCCCCAGAACAAGTTGCGGTACCCCTGCAGTACCTGGGGCGGTAGTACCGCTCACGAGCGGTAGTACCGCTCAAGGTACCGCTTGAGGTACCGTAACGAGTTACGGTCGTACCGCTTCGGTACCGCTCTGGATCCAGTAAGGTCTGGACCCTATTGCGGTACCACGAGCGGTACCGCGGGCGGTAGTACCGCTCTGCGTCCTTTGACCAGATCTGGGGTGATTTCGAACTCAGGGCGGTAGTACCGCTTGCACCAAAGCGGTAGTACCGCTTAGGCCAAACCTGGGTGTAACGGTTGGATTTGGAGGAGCCTATTTAAGGGCCCCTTCTTCCCCACCCGATTTTATCTCTTCCCCTTCTCTCTCCTCCATTGTTGCTTGAGCTTAATCCTTGTGGATCTCCTTCCCCCTCCAACCAATCTTGCCCTAATTTTGAGGATAGGTGGAGGAGACCCCGATCTATAGTTTTACCAAGAGAGATTTCACAAATACTAGCTATTCCTTAGTGGATCTTGGTGGTAGGGTTCCTTTGGTGGATCTTGGAGAAGAGTTCCTTTGGTGGATCTTTGGGGAGTTCCTTTGGTGGAGCCTTGGAGAGTTTCTTGGTGGAGCCTTGGAGAGTTTCTTGGTGGAGCATTGGAAGAGTTCCTATGGTGGATCATTGGTGATGGGTTCCTATGGTGGAGCATTGGAGATGTGCAGCTATGGAGTCTAGCTTGGTGATGTACTAGCTCCATAGGGTGTTGGGAGCATCCTTGTATGTGTGGAGCTCGCCCCAACCTTGTGAAGGAATCACCGCCTCGACCGGTGCCTTAGTGGAAGAGGGAGAGCACCTCCGTGGAGCTCTCTCGAGGAAGAGGGTGAGGCCTTCCTTCGTGGTGTGGCCGCCTAGTCTCTTGTGTGAGACTAGCACCTCCTCAACGCGGACGTACCTCCTTTAGTGGAGGGAGCTGCGGGAAACAAACCTCGACTCGCCTCGCGCCCCCGGTTGTCTCGCTCCTCACTTTTGTTATCTTGTTGATTCCTTTACATGTTGCACATGTTCTAGCTTTATTGTAGGATCACCCCCATTGCTAAAAGTCACACCTTTACCTTCCGTTGCATAAAACTTGAAAAAGACTAAAATTTGCCGTAGCGCCATTCACCCCCCCCCTCTTGTTCGCTACGATCCGTTCAAGTGGTATCAGAGCAAGGTTTTCTTGCTCGGGCTTTACCGCCTAAGAAATGGCCGAACAAGAGACGGTTGTGAATGGGTCACCTTCTCTTGAGCCACCCGCTCCATCATCGCCCATCGATTCCACGACGGCTACGTTGGATGACCTCAAGAAATTGGAGTCATCCATCGTTGCCCAAATGAAGACGATGATGATGGAGTTGGTGGTTCAAAAACCAAACCCTCCTCCAAAAGCAAGTGCCGAGGATCCACCACCAAAAGCCAACACCCTTCCTCTTGTTGATTTTGTCGCGGAAGCGACAAAAGATACACAAAAGGAAGGGCTTGGGGATACCGGCACTTCAACAAAAGGGAAGGATGATGACACACCGGTTGAGGAACGTCAATGGAGTTATCATGCGGTGCCACCACCAAATGATTACACCATCAACGTTCCGATACCGATGCCGCATATCTTGTCACATGGTTCACCACCGTTACTCGAGTCAAACAACTTTGAGAATTGGCAATTCTTAATGCGTTCACATGTGCGCAGCGCTTCTACCGAGCTTTGGCGTATCATTGAGGAGGGCTATTCACCACGAGATCCCAAGAAGATGACAAGGAGAGATGTGGTGGATGACCAACTCAACGCCACCGCCATCAACATGATTCATATGGCCATCTCCCCCAAGGACCGCGCTCATATCCGCTCGCTCAAGACCGCCAAGGAAGCATGGGACAAACTTGAGAAGCTCTTCCTCGGCAATGCAAGCATCCAAAGCTCTCTCTTTGATGAAGTGAACAACATGGCCGACAACTTCGTCATGATTGAAGGAGAGACCCCCGAAGAAATGTACCGACGCCTCATCGCTCTTGCCGTGCAAAAGCAAGATCTTGGAGCAACGTTCGTGGATGACTATTGGATCAAGCGCAAGTTCTACAACGCTCTCCTCCCTTATGAGGAAGTGAAGTTGACGGCCATCCGCCAAAACGCCTCCTTCCGTACTATGACATCCGACGAAGTCCTTAGCGAAGTCATTTCTATGGACATCTCCAAGAAGAATGCGGAGGATCTTGTTGCTCGCGCCCACAACTCCCGCAAGCCCAATCTTGCATTGAAGATGAAGGTGCATGAAGCTAGTGAAAGTGATGAGGATCCCGTTGAGTGGGGTTCGGATGATCTCAAGCTCAACTACCATGAGCACATGGCTCTCGCCGCCAAGAAGGTTTGGGATGGAAACATGTCCCAAAACACAAGACCAAGAAGATCACGTGATTCTCCAAGAAGACCCTCCAAGAGCCCAAGAGAAAGGACAAGGGGAAGAACATGCTACAATTGCGGTGACAAGAATCATTTTGTCGCGGATTGTATGTTTGAGAGAAGAGAAGATCATGGTGGAAAGCTTATCCCAAAGGATAGGTACAAGCCTCTCTCCAAGGGATTCTCCAAGTTCTCCCCAAGGTCCGATGACGACAAAGTCTCCTCCAACAAGAAGCCTAGAGCCTTCATCATCCGTGAAGAGTACACCTCCGATGAAGATGGTGAGCATGAGGACAAGCGCTCCAACAAGGAAGGAGAGGGAGTGGCCGCCATCGCCATTTCCACTCCCTCTACCTCCCTCTTCGACTCTCCAAATGAGAACCTCGTCACCAACAATGCACGGTGCCTCATGGCAAAGGTATCTACGGAGGTAAAATCCCCTTCCAAACCATCCTCTTCGACTAATGCCTCATATATTGATGATGCCACTAGTCTCACCATTAAACGTGAGATTATGGGTTTGGATTCCTTGGATTCTTTTCTCACTAACATGAAGGGGGGCACCAAGATCCATGTTGGGGCTCTCTTAGCCCAACTTGGTGCGGCACAAGATCTTATTGAGAAGAGGGAGAAGTTGGAAAGGGAAACGGCCTTTGAGCTCGCCAATCTCAAGGAGGAGCTTGATGATGAAAGGAATCTTCGCATGTCTCTTGGAGCTAGTGTCATTGTGCTTGAAGATAAGAATGAAGCCATTGTTTCACGTCTCACCAAGGATCGAGATCATGCTCTAGAGTTGGTTGGTGACCTCAAGAAGAAGATGCTCTCGCTCGAGGAAGTCAACAAAGCAAAACACGATGAAGACCCCGATTCTTCCCATGATGAGCTTGTGGATCAAGTTACTTCCTTGAGGAGGCACAATGCTCTCCTCTTGGAAGTCAATGCTCTTCAAGAAGAAGCCTTGGATGAGTACTACCGCTTGTTCAAATAGAAGACCTCATGTTTCAAAGAGAAGGCCAAGCTATTGAGTTTGAGTAGCAAGCAAGAAGAGTCGTTGGTGGAGTGTCTCCGCATGAGCAAGGAGAAGGATACATGTTGTGATCATGAGGAGCAAATTGCCGCCTTGAAGAGAAGGGAAGCCAAGCTCATGGAGATCAACTCCATGCAAGAAGAAACATTGAAGGAGTACTTTCCCTTGAGCAAGGACCGTGCATGTTGCACTCATGAGAGCGACATTGCCAAGATGGAAAATGACAAGCGCTTGCTCATGAAGTTGAACGCTCTCCAAGAAGAAGCATTGATGGAACACTTCCGGGTGAACAAGGCAAAGGAGGTCCAAGTGTTCGATATTTGCCATCCACACCCGGAACATGAAGATGAAGTCAATCGCTTGAAGGCCAAGGTGGAGAGACTCCAAGTTCAAGCCAAGTACTTGGAAGGAATCATTGAAGCCAAAGATGGAGCCAAAGAGGGCTCTTGCAATGAAGGAGGAGTGGCTACCAAGCCAAAGAGAAGGAGGAAGAGGAGGACCAAGAAGAAGATGGACAAGAAGAACATGGAGACCAACCGTGAAGGGAGCAATGCTAGCTCAAGAAGGGATGGAGTGTCCAACTCCGCCTCGACGGGTTTCGCCGGCTCTAACAACCCTTCTCATGTTCTTTTTGTTGATTACTATGGACATATTCGTGCTCGCTTTATTGGTCCTCCAAAGGACAATGTTGATTGGACTATTTGGGTTCCCAAAACCCTTGTTACTAACATGCTAGGACCCACTGAAAAATGGGTACCAAAATCCAAGACTTGATTCCTTGTAGGACTATGCTTCCGGTGGCGCTAAATGGGTGGTTGATACTACAAGAAATGTGCCATAATATGACGTTTTTTTTATGACTGGAAATCAAAATGTCATAGCTTTATGACGTTCCTAGCTTTGACCGTCCTTGGCCACTCCGGGGGGGCAAAACCCTAGAAAATCGTGACGTTATTGGGCAAAAACGTCATTGGCAATTTAGGTCAAAACGTCATTAGCAAAATTAAGTGGCCTACGACGTTTTTCCAATGCCGATTGCGACAAATCAATAGCGTCATTGGCATTTGGCTCAATACAATGGTATGTGTTTGGCTGCCATGTCATCCATTTTGCCTATGTGTCCCTTTTCGGGTCCCACGCGCCTCACACGTGTCACTTGGAAGCAAGCGGCTTGAACTAACCGACATGTAGGACCAAGCGATACTTGTGGGACAAAGGCGTCTTGTTATTTTTTTCTCTCGTGCCGTCCACCATTTTAATGGGCTGCCGGTGATATCCTCCTCTTTTGGGCTGTCCTCTACTAGGCTGCTGGCTGCTGGCCTACCCCACGGCGGCCCATCCGGGGGTTGAATTGCTGGCCCGACGGCCCATCCGGGGGTTGAATTGCTGGCCCGACGGCCCATCCGGGGTTGGAGTGGCTCCCGATGGAAATAACTGGCAAAAATTGCGCTTGCGGGGACTCGAACCCTCGACCTGGCGCTGCCGCACTACCACTCCCTACCGCTTTGCTACAATAGTGTTGTTGACACAAGTATGGTTGTCCATGTATATAGACATGATAGACTAATCAGTTGTCTTAAAAATCCCTCCACCTCGACCAAAATCCCTCCGACCAGGTGCATCTAGCTAGGGTTCCTCATCCGACCAAAATCCCTCCGACCAGGTGCATCTGTTGCATGGCGGCGCAGTTCCCGGCCTGCTCGGGCGGTTCTTCTAGGTCAGGAGCGTCGTCGCATCGCCGCCGGCGGCCGGGCACGCCCATCCCGTATCGGCAGCGGCCATTCGATTATGAGCCCGCCGACGTATGTGACTGTGGCGAGAAGATGCCGCAATGGATTTCTTGGAGTGATCCGAATCCTGGGAGAAGATACCGGAACTGCAAAATTCGCTCGGTTAGTCTTCGAGCACGCCCCCCCGCCCCCATTCTGAATTTCGCCCGCCGTCTTCTGAAGTTTCTTTTCTACTATGGCTTACTTATCCTCTTTTGTTCTTCATCCGTCAGATTGTCTGGTGGAATAGGGTGTAAAGTGTTTAAGTGGATTGATGATCCGCTGGATGCACGTCACAAAGAGTTAGTTCGTGATCTGCGTGATGCTTTGTTTGGGATCGAGATGAAGAAATTGAGAGGCTCCGGGTAGAAATTGAGAGGCTCCGGGAAGAAAAGTTTACGCTTGCTGCAAGGAATCGGAGCAACCACTGAACCAAAGAAAATGGGAGGCTTCATGGTTTGGGTGCTATCTGTAGCTTTTGTCATCTGTTGTACACTGGGTGATGTGTAGGAACTGAAATTAGGGTGAATTCGGTGATCCGTTGGTCGAGGAGGAGAAGAAGCTAGAGTATATGCTAGAGTTATTGTGTTGTAATTCCAACCATTTGTCTATTCGTGCCACAATGTTTAGTTCCTGAATTTGAACCATGTCTATGTATGTGTGCAATTCGTTCGGTTGAAAATGTGTTACGTTGAAAATGTGTAGCAGCTACTTTTGCACGGCGGCGCCGCCCATATATGGTCGCCGGCGTCAGCCATGCACGGCGGCGCCGCCCATATATGGTCGCCGGCGTCAGCCATGTATTGAAAAAATTGGGCATGGATTCCCCTAAAAATTGGGCATGGAGTCCCCAAAAAATTGGGCACAAATTACGGGAACAAATAGGCTGACATATTCAACATAAATTCTGGGAATATTGAACATAAAAATTGGGCACAAATTCTGGGAACAAATAGCTGACATATTACGGGAACAAATAGCTGACATATTCAACATAAATTCGGGAACAAATAGCTGACATATTCAACACAAATTCCGGGAACAAATAGCCGACAAATTCTGGGAACAAATAGCTGACATATTCAACACAAACTGCTACTCATCTTCTTCGAAAACTTCACGCTTCCTAGTCCTATTTCCTCCATCATCATCATCATCATCCTCATCGCTGCAATATTGGTACATTGTCTGATCAACCTCCTCGATTTCTTCGGGCACAACCTCTTTGCTATGTTTCTTCAGTTTGTCCACAATGACTTTTTCAAGTAGCACACGTTCCTGGTCACTTCTCGTCCTACTCCGTGCGGTGCCTTCTTTTTCTTGCACAGGAACTTGACTGGAATCTTCATCTTGATATGATAGTACAAGCAACACCGGGTCCCTGTTCATTTTCTTTTACACTACATAGATGTCTATGGTGAAATTTCTGCACAACTTGCCATTTTCCTTTCAACTTGGTGTCTGGCACATAAAAGACCTTGGTTGCTTGTGATGTCAGAAGGAAAGGATCAGTCTTGTACCAAAACTTTTATGTGTTAACACTCTTGAAGTGTCCATCATCGTCGAGCCCGGGTTTCCTACCACCAAGGTCAAACCGATCACACCGGAAGAGGACAACCGACCGATGGACGCCACCGCTGGAGTTGTATTGCAATCGATGATGGATTTGAGCTGACCAAAGAAGTCAATGCTTGTTGCCATCATGATCTCCCTCGAAACGATTCCACTATTTTGTGTCTTCCTGTTCTTCTCGCGGTCAACAGTATGGTACCGAACACTGTCAACAACACATGCCGAATATAGTCTCACTCTAAAATCTGGTTTGCACGCCAAAGCATAGAGATCAGGACAGACATCATTTCGCATTTTTCCAATCTGCAAAAAATCAACCGGGGGTGAGTAACACACACAGCAAAATTATATCATGAACTTTTCCAATCTTCAGAAATAAACCAGCTAAAGATCTCACATGAGTCTGAAACCATCTAGCAAAGTTCTTGGCAAGCCATCTATCAACATTGATCTGACCACCTTGTTGGTTCAACTCTTGTTTGCACTGAGCTGGAATGGCAACGAGAAAATAGATCCTAATTATTATTTGGAGAGGCTGCAATAACCTATCTATATAAGGGGATGAAGAGAAATGTACTCGATGTATGGATCAACCTCAGGGCAACTTCGGAGCACATACCACACCATGTTGTCATAGTCCTCACCAGCAAACACATATTGAGAGGCTCCAATAAATTTCACACCGTGTTTGAAAACGAGACACATCACCAATATGTGAATCATCCCGCTCCGGATTTCCGCTTGGACGGTTGAATCTTGTTTCAACATCGTCGAAGTATCTCAAGCAAAATGTCGGGCACTCATCAACAATATATGCTTCGACAATCGATCCCTCCGGCTCGGCATTGTTCCGGACATAACGCTTCAATGTTAGCAACCTTCTTTCGACTGGGTACATCCAACCGTAATGCACTTGGGCCTCTAAGCCTTGCCTCTTTTGGTAAATGGATGGCCAAATGCACCATCACGTCGAAGAAAGATGGGGGAAGATCTTCTCAAGTTTGCAAAGAATAACTACGATTTCCTTTTCAAGTCTGTCCGGAACGTCTCTCTTCGGTGTTTTGCAGCACGGCTCTACTGAAGAAATTTCCAAGTTCGAGCAACCGCTTCATATATGTCTTCATGGATTGTTCCTCGAAGGCCAGCCGGTAAGATCCTTTGAAGCAATATATGACGATCATGGGTCTTCAGCCCTTGAAGCTTGCACTTATCGGCAGCAACACACTTGGATATGTTAGACGGGTACCCATCCGGAAACCTCACGACTTTTATGAATTCACAAAAAGCAATTTTTTCTTGTTTACTCATTGTATACCACGCTGTGGCATCTCAAAAGAGTCGGCTGAAACAGTCGCAAATGCAAGTCACGTCTTATGCCCATGTCTTCCAAATCAAGCCTTGAATTCACAGTGTCTTTGGTCTTGCCTTGTATGTTCATGAAAGTACCAAGCAAATTGTCACAGATGTTTTTCTCGATGTGCATTACATCGAGATTATGCCTCAGCTTTAGATCTTCCCAGTATGGCAATACCGCATGTCCCGACGGCCCCGTTTTGCGTAGTTGGCATATTAAACGGAGCCAAAAAATCGAGCGGAGCCGCGTGGCGTCATTTTATGTGTCCTGGTAACCACTTCAAAAGACGGAATTGGGATACGGCAATTATCTTGAAAAACCCTTCACGAATAGGGCTATCACGTCCGGAGTTCTATGGCTTTTAGGGGAAATGAGTAGGAAACGGCCCGTTTCACCACATAGTTTGTCGGAACGAGGCCATATTTGGCACGTGCGTGGACCTTAGGATGGGAAGCAAGGCCCGTGTCGCGGATTTCCAATCCGAACCACGGGCGACGGTTTTTCCATTTTCGGAGTGCCTGGAAGGGCTTTTTTTTGTGAAGGGGCTACATGGTGCGCATTTTAGTATTGTGCGAGACCTCCGCGCAGCGGTAGGATACCTCCTACGCACCACCTATCATATGCCGTATGCGCGCGGTAGCCATCTGGGAATCCCTCCCGCTTCCTGCGGTGTCCCGCCGAATCCGCTGGAAACTGACCGGATCTGAACTGGGGCCACACTTTCCTTTGCTCAATAAATGGAGGGAAAAATGTTTTTAGGTCTAGGACGCGTCATTTTATGTGCTAAATGTTTTCCGTTTCGCGCGTTGGCGGACGGGTGCACGCGCGCTCCCGGTACGGCCATACCGCATGTCCCGACGGCCCCGTTTTGCGCAGTTGGCATATTAAACGGAGCCAAAAAATCGAGCGGAGCCGCGTGGCGTCATTTTATGTGTCCTGGTAACCACTTCAAAAGACGGAATTGGGATACGGCAATTATCTTGAAAAACCCTTCACGAATAGGGCTATCACGTCCGGAGTTCTATGGCTTTTAGGGGAAATGAGTAGGAAACGGCCCGTTTCACCACATAGTTTGTCGGAACGAGGCCATATTTGGCACGTGCGTGGACCTTAGGATGGGAAGCAAGGCCCGTGTCGTGGATTTCCAATCCGAACCACGGGCGACGGTTTTTCCATTTTCGGGGTGCCGGAAGGGCTTTTTTTTGTGAAGGGGCTACATGGTGCGCATTTTAGTATTGCGCAAGACCTCCGCGCAGCGGTAGGATACCTCCTACGCACCACCTATCACATGCCGTATGCGCGCGGTAGCCATCTGGGAATCCCTCCCGCTTCCTGCGGTGTCCCGCCGAATCCGCTGGAAGCCGACCGGATCCGAACCGGGGCCACACTTTCCTTTGCTCAATAAATGGAGGGAAAAATGTTTTTAGGTCTAGGACGCATCATTTTATGTGCTAAATGTTTTCCGTTTCGCGCGTTGGCGGACGGGTGCACGCGCGCTCCGTGCACGGCCATACCGCATGTCCCGACGGCCCCGTTTTGCGCAGTTGGCAAATTAAACGGAGCCAAAAAATCGAGCGGAGCCGCGTGGCGTCATTTTATGTGTCCTGGTAACCACTTCAAAAGACGGAATTGGGATACGGCAATTATCTTGAAAAACCCTTCACGAATAGGGCTATCACGTCCGGAGTTCTATGGCTTTTAGGGGAAATGAGTAGGAAACGGCCCGTTTCACCACATAGTTTGTCGGAACGAGGCCATATTTGGCACGTGCGTGGACCTTAGGATGGGAAGCAAGGCCCGTGTCGCGGATTTCCAATCCGAACCACGGGCGACGGTTTTTCCATTTTCGGGGTGCCGGAAGGGCTTTTTTTTGTGAAGGGGCTACATGGTGCGCATTTTAGTATTGCGTGAGACCTCCGCGCAGCGGTAGGATACCTCCTACGCACCACCTATCACATGCCGTATGCGCGCGGTAGCCATCTGGGAATCCCTCCCGCTTCCTGCGGTGTCCCGCCGAATCCGCTGGAAACTGACCGGATCTGAACTGGGGCCACACTTTCCTTTGCTCAATAAATGGAGGGAAAAATGTTTTTAGGTCTAGGACGCGTCATTTTATGTGCTAAATGTTTTCCGTTTCGCGCGTTGGCGGACGGGTGCACGCGCGCTCCCGGTGCGGCCATACCGCATGTCCCGACGGCCCCGTTTTGCGCGGTTGGCAAATTAAACGGAGCCAAAAAATCGAGCGGAGCCGCGTGGCGTCATTTTATGTGTCCTGGTAACCACTTCAAAAGACGGAATTGGGATACGGCAATTATCTTGAAAAACCCTTCACGAATAGGGCTATCACGTCCGGAGTTCTATGGCTTTTAGGGGAAATGAGTAGGAAACGGCCCGTTTCACCACATAGTTTGTCGGAACGAGGCCATATTTGGCACGTGCGTGGACCTTAGGATGGGAAGCAAGTCCCGTGTCGCGGATTTCCAATCCGAACCACGGGCGATGGTTTTTCCATTTTCGGGGTGCCGGAAGGGCTTTTTTTTGTGAAGGGGCTACATGGTGCGCATTTTAGTATTGCGCGAGACCTCCGCGCAGCGGTAGGATACCTCCTACGCACCACCTATCACATGCCGTATGCGCGCGGTAGCCATCTGGGAATCCCTCCCGCTTCCTGCGGTGTCCCGCCGAATCGGCTGGAAACTGACCGGGAGGATTTGAACTGGGGCCACACTTTCCTTGGCTCAATAAATGGAGGGAAACATGTTTTTAGGTCTAGGACGCGTCATTTTATGTGCTAAATGTTTTCTGTTTCGCGCGTTGGCGGACGGGTGCATGCGCGCGCCCGGTACGGCCATACCGCATGTCCCGGCGGCCCCGTTTTGCGCAGTTGGCAAATTAAACGGAGCCAAAAAATCGAGCGGAGACGACATTCTAGCTAGGAGAATCCTTCACGATCGACCTGCCACGTTCGGAATCTTGATGTATATAGAATGGGATAAAGCTTGCATATGCCTTATGATAAGCATATAATTAGTGTGTGCAAGAGACATATATTATTTGACCTAATTAACCAAACATTTTCTGATTTTTTTTATATAATTTAATTATTAAGGATTCTAGGAGTTTCATATATCCCTATATTATTATCATTAAAGGAATGAAGGTGACACACGTTTAATTACATGATATTCTGTTTTTAAAAATATTTTAACCTACACCAAATTATATGCATTATTGCGCATTTAATTATTATTGTTTTGCACAAAAAAGCCCCAAAAATTCCCTCCAAAACCCCAAAACCCCAAAACCCTCCAAAACCCCAAAACTCTCCCGCCCGGCTTCTCCCGCCGACTCCGGCGAAATGTTTTGAATCCGCCCGCCACTAACCTAAGGCTGGAAAGGAGGGCAAATGTCCGAAACGCCACTAACCTAAGGCTGGAAAGGGGGGACATTTCGAGTCAAATCCCGTACGAGCTCCCTCAATTCCCCAATTCCCCTCCCACTCCGGTGCGATACGAACCCCAATTCCCCTCCCACTCCGCTCATCCCCACCCGCCGACGGCCACCGACGAGCGGCGCTCCGACGAGCGGACGAGCGGAGAGCTACCCGCCGACGACGGCCGCGCGTGCGTAGACGCTCGCCACAAGATCTTCGGGCGAGTTCCCTCCTCAACCCGACCCCTCGCCCCCACTTCTATGGCCTTTTCTTGGCCTCGCTTAGGGTTTCGTCGGCCATGGCTAGGGTTACGGTTTGCTTGGCATGGCATGGTTAGGGTTAGGGATTTTGTGGCATGGCTTCTTTCCTTGGCTTGTCCGAGGGTTAGGGTTGCTCGGCTTGTCATGGTTCTTGCCGCAACCAGTCCATGGTTGCTTCGGATCTTGCTTGGCATGTTCTTGCGGCAACCGATCGATGATTGCTTGTGGATCTTGCCTGGCTCAGGCTCTGTAGATTTTAGATTTGGTTTTCTGCAGTACCTATATGATTACCTGCTGCCGATCTTGCTTGCTATATGCAAGCAGTCCATGTTTGCTTCGGATCTTGATTGGCATGTGTCTTGCTGCAACCAGTCGATGATTGCTGCGGATCTTGCTTGGCTCAGGCTCTGTAGAATTTAGATCTGGTTTACTGCAGTCCCTATATAATTACTGCTCGCCGATCTTGCTTGCCTGTATCCAACCAATCAATTAGTGATGCGGATCTTGCCTCGCGTGGGCCTCCGCTGCAACCAGTCCATGATTGTTGGGGGATTTTACTTGGCTTGGGCTCTGTAGATTGTACATCTAGTTTACTGCAGTCCATATATGATTAGCTGCTACAGATCTTTCTTGCTGCAACTAGTACATAATATGATTACCTGCTGCGGATCTTGCTTGGTACAAGATCTTTACCAAGGCATGCCCTTTTATATTTCGTAGATGAACATTTATATTGCCCTTTTATCCTGTGTTGATGAAACTTCTCCCAAACAAAGTTTGGGAGCCACTATTTATCCGTACATGCCTACGGCTTTTTACTGTGTACATGTCTATTGTTGTATGAAGGGATATGTGTAATGATTATAACCTGTTATCTTCTTAGGTAATACTATCAAGGTCTGACCTACTTCAAGGAGCAAGGTGAACCAGGTGATTGTTGATCCACATGAACCTATGTTGCTTGGTTCTTTAATTGCATCCATATGTTGTATCTGCTTGTCACTAATTGTTATTCTTTTCGTGCCAGCACATATCCAACCCATCAACATCGGGCATGGCAAAGGCTCGGGAAGAAGCGATGGCTGGTATGCGGCTTCATCCTAACATCATTGTGTCTAATTGATGCTTTTAATCGGGTGCTTGGGGTTTTTTGGCTCTGTCGAATATTTACGTACCCTAGGATTAAATGAAACTAAAAGTTGAAAATTGCTATGATTAAACAATTTACCTTAGTTGTTCGAGTTGGCTTGCTTCTATGCATTTCAACCATCAATCTAATGGTTACATATTTTTCACATACATGTAAAGAAGCGCCCCTCACCGAGATAGAGAAGGACAGGGCTAGGACAATGATGCGGAACAACCGTGTCTTACAATCCCTGGGTATCTCCGTTGTAGTGTCAATTTTTAGGAAGTCACATGGTGGTCGAGGTGGAGGTCGTTCCACACTTTCAAATGATGAGTCATCTGCCATAACACAAGGCGAGAGCTCAGATTATCATCCGAGCAATGACCAATTGGTTGACCGAGGAGGATGGGGAGGTTGAAGGGAGTATAGGGGAACACATTGAGAAGGTGCATTCTGCTTATCATCTTTGGAGCGCTGGCATTATTTGTATCTGTTTTCTTTTTTCTGTTTTGCTATAACCTGTGATGTAAATGCCATTTTGTTTTGCTATTTTTGCGAGGCATTGAAGGATCCCAAGAGTAGAAAGAAAAAGGCTTCTGTTAGAAAGACAAGCCCAGGGAGGAGGAGTAAGAGGTTGCAAAAGGAACAAAGTTCAATGCCTCCTGTTAGAGTGTTTGCTGATGCTCCAGGAGGGAGAAAGAGGCATCTGGAACCTGTTGCTGAAGCTCCTTCCAAAAGAGTCACCAGGAGGACATCAAGTGAAGCGTCTGCAACCAACAATGAAGATACTCCGCCCCGCAACAATCGCGAGTAGCTCACCGCAGATTGATGAAAGGATCGATGAAGCAAGCACTGTTCGCGGGGACACGAGTCCCTACTCGCATCCGATGTCATGGTCCATCGGCACTTTGATTCCGATGGTTTTCTTGATCCCGAGGATGATGAAGGCAAGTTTTTGTTGGACAGCTGTCCACACTATCTACTTGCCTTTTTTGTTTATCTTTATAAACTCTTTTGGTTGTGGAGTGCTTGCTTTCGACATGATCTTTGTATGTATGCTATTCGGGTGGAACCACCTGCTGCAGGTGGCCGTAAAAGGAAGGGCACCGGGCTGGAGCGGATTTGCAAGGGGATGGGAGTCAAGCTTACCATTGAGATTCCTCCAGAGGCTGAAACGTCTCGAGAAGCCTTTGCCTGCTGCCAAGTTTGCATCGGAGGGTGGAATGCTTGCAAGAGGCCAGATGCCGCTCCTTCCGCATTTCAAGTTGTACAAGAGGGATGAGAATTTGTTGGCCGACTTCGTTGGAAAGATGGGGGTAATCTTCTTCATCACCAGTTCATTTGTTAGATGATAGGAGTGCTTGCTTGATTGTTCATAGTTCATGATAACTAACCTCGTCCTTGCCCTTGTTTGCTTTGTAGGCAAATTTCAACATGGACACAGAGTCGGAAGACATCCAGAAGGCTTGCTATGACGTACTGCGGAAAGTGTCGAAGAACAGGCGCTACATCCTGAAAAGGGACTACTTCGACAAAGTACCAGCAAATGAAGTCAGCATCAAGTCCCCTGTTAAGGATGTCTCAGATGAAGAATGGGAAGCTCTAACTGCTCCGTGGGTAACCCCAAGACACGGGGTATGTTCTTTGCTTCGATTCGCGGTCATTAGTGCTTGCATGGTAGACATGATGCTCATCGTTATAGTGTGCACATTGCTGAATATCATGATTGTGCCCTTCACAGAACACATGTACCAAGAACAAGGACGAGTCGTGTCTGCGGTCAAATTTGGCCAAAAGATCGGCTCTCGTAGCTATGCTTGCTCATCCGTATGCAAGCTGTAAGAACACTCTTACAGAATTTCCTTTTGCATCTTACTCTTGTCTCCACAAGCTTATGTTCGATTCTTGGTGAACATCATTTCCGGAGGGAGGAGCGCAGAGGTGAAGAGCTAGATGCGGTCGACATCTTTAAGGCGACCCATCACGGCAAGAAGGATGGTTTCTGCGAGGAAGCTCTAGCTGCAATAGTAAGTGACTTGTTCATTTCACTTTTGTGAACCATTCTTGGACCTGCGCGTTTCCTGAATTGATGAATCTTTTGGAAATGGATCTCCGGGCTGATATGGAAGGCTGAGATGGCTATTCCTGTGCCGGAAGGTGCACCGCCAAGGTCTGCAGTCACTTGTTGTTGCAAAGGTTCTTAGCAAGGAAGCCAAGCACAGACACTTTCGCGAAGAATGCCTGGACTTCAGCCCGGTTCCACTGTCAAGCTCAACAAGCCCACCGCAGTCCGTCGTATCGGCGCATGTTCATGACCCGGAAGCACAGCTGAAGAGGTCCCAGGAGGAAGGCTGAACGAGATGAAGCGGCGGTTCTGTCGCCATCATGGAAGAAGCTCGCTGCCCGGAAGGAGAAGCAAGCGGCAAATGAAGCCGCACAAGCTCAGCGTGACAAGGACTACATGGAGCTCCTCAAGCGGAGCGAGGAAAGTGATAGGAGGCTTGCTCACATGATGTCCATCTTCGGAGCATCCGCGAATTAGCTCCTAGCTGCTGGTCGTATCCCTTTTTTGTGTCCCGCCATGGAACTTGGTCATATCCGGCAGCGTGACAATAACTTGGTCATATCTCGTGAACTTCTTACTGTGAGTCTCGTGAACTTTCTTGACATGTTGGTGAATCTGTGAACCTGGTCATTTTGCTGCTTGTCACTCTGTTTGTGAAATTTGCGGATTTGAAATGTTGTCTTTTATATTTTGCTTGTTGAATTTCCTAATTTAATATATGCACTGTTGGGCTATTGTGGGCTCTTAAAAGGCCAAGGCCCAAAGTAGCCTAGAAATATATGGGCTCTTAAAAGGCTAGAGCCCAACAAATAATTAATTGCATTTTCGAAAAATGGGAGTTGAAAAGGCCAAAAAAGGCCGAAGCCCAAAAAACTTGCGGGACCGTAAAAAGGCCAAAGCCCATAACTTTTATGGACCCAAAAAGGCCAAGGCCCAATATCTTTATGGACCCCAAAAAGGCTGTGGCCCAAAACCTTTGTGGACCCTATAAAGGCCTAGGCCCAAAATCTTAATGGACCCTAAAAGGCCAAGGCCCAAAACCATATTGGACCCTAAAAAGGCCAAGGCCCAAAACTGTAATGGGTCTTAAAAGGCCACGGCCCAAAACTGTAATGGGTCCTAAAAAGGCCACGGCCCAAAACTGTAATGGGTCCTAAAAAGGCCACGGCCCAATGGAAATTGGCCCAGGCCCAGTAAGTACAGCAGCTAAAAAGGCCGTTGAAAAAAAAATAAGCTAAAAAGGCCGAGGTAATTGGGCCAGTTACGGGCCAAGGCCCAACAAAGCCGAAAAAATAATCAGAACTAATGGGCTCAGCCCACATAAGGAGCTGAATGGACCGGGCTGAATTCAAATAACGACGTTTCTAATTCGTCACAATTTTGCCACGTCGGATTGCCACGCTGGACTCGGGGGCAGGTGCCCATGACGTTTTGGGAACGTCATGCAGTCAGTGACATTTTAAAACGTCACAAAGCTCTACGACGTTTTCAAGTGGAACGTCTTAAGCACTCACTGCTGACTCCCAGCTTTCGATGTTTTGAAAGTTGTCACAATAACGTCACAAGTAGCCATTAGTGACGTTTCAGTGACACCTTTATTTCGTCAACTTATGGCAGATTTCTTGTAGTAGTGGAGCCACAAGTTATATGACCGGAAGCAAGGATATTGTTGTCTACCTCGTGCTTTCTCTCTCTACCGTTTCATATGGCGACAACACGTGCTCTAAGGTATTGGGTCTTGGCAAGGTGGTGGTAACACCCGACATCTCACTTGTGAATGTCCTCCTTGTCGAGACCCTTGGTTACAACTTACTCTCCGTTCATCAAATTGCTCGTATGGGATTATGCACATTCTTTGATGAACATATGGTGGTCCTCTTGTGGAGCAAGACACTCAATGTAGCTTTTGTTGGATATGTAGAGAACGGTTTGTATGTTGTCGATTTCTCCGGAAAGACAACATCTTCCGCTCTTTGCTTATTCGCCAAAGGTGACAAGGGTTGGTTATGGCATCGCCGACTAGCCCATGTCAACATGAGGACTTTGCAAAGTCTCCACAAGGGTGGCCACATTCTCGGACTAAAAGAAGATGTCTCTTTTTGCAAGGATCGTGTTTGTAGGGCTTGCGTACAAGGAAAAATGCATGGAGCTCCTCACAAGGCCAAGACCATCATCTCTACTACAAGATGCTTGGAGCTCCTACATGTTGATCTCTTTGGTCCACCTTCTCATGAAAGTCTTGGAGGAAAGAAGTATTGCCTCGTCATCGTTGATGACTATTCACGCTATTGTTGGGTATTCTTCTTCAAGTACAAGAGTGAGACTCAACGGACCATGATGGAGTTTGCCAACCAAGTTCAACGCAAGTACGACAACAAGATTCTCGCAATAAGGAGCGACAATGGAACAGAGTTCAAGAACTACACGTTGGATGACTTTCTCGGCGAGGAAGGAATCGAACACCAATACTCCACGCCATATACTCCCCAACAAAATGGGGTCGCCGAAAGGAAGAATCGAACCTTGATCGAAGCCGCTCGAACCATGATGATGGAATTGTTGCGGTCAGAAACCCACCGGCGAGCAGCGACGGGCAACACAGGAGAGCCGGGAGCAACTTAGGGCTGCGGCTGGCCCTGGTCCCTCCGAGCGACGGCCCGCAAAGACTCCGGCACACACGTCCGATGCTGGTGCAAGGGCGTGCCACCTGACCTATACCTGGTCAGAAAGGTGATGGAGATGCCTCGCTTAGTTTCCTGCACGGCATACACGTAAACATTAAATACGAGCCTCGATCGGCTCTCAGGTTGTCCTGTGAATCGGCTCAAGGAGCCGATCCACCCATGATTCGCACGAGGTGTACGAATATATGGTGGTCCTGCTTGATCAAGATAAAGCTAAAACGATCTACGACGATTTAGGGTTTTCACCGCATAATCGGATCATCCTACTCGTGATTGGGCCTCGCGGTCACGCACGGTGATCGTAAGCCGATCCTAGACAAGGCCTAAAAACCAACACGAGGTTGATCCCCGGAACATCCTGTCTAGGGCTAGCAAACTACACCCTACGCGTCGCTGGATCCTCCAACCCTTTGTAAGGCCTAACTATGCAGATATTAAACTAATCCTTGAAGAACAAGGAGCAACCATAACGGATCGGATCTACTAAATAATGATCAAGCGGGGTGCTGCCCTACACCTAAGATAGGTGTAAGGGCGGCTAGATGTCTAAGGGTTGCACTACGACATCATATGATACGAAGAACAATGCTAACCCTAACACATCTAAGATAACTACGTTGCTCGCCATAAAAAAGGCTTCAGTACGAGCAACGCATGAACAACGAATAAACTTGCGCTGCCTAGATCGCAAGATGCGATCTAGGCAGCATGATGCTTACCCGGATGACATAGGCATCCCAAATGGGCCTGCCGAAGATAGTACCCGGGGTTTACTGAAGGCCCACTACCCGAAGAATAAGAAGATTCGGGAGCCCAAGATATATTTAAGGAAAGATGGAATTGTAATAGGAAGTGTTATTTGTAATCTTGCGGGATGAGTTAGAAACCTTCCCGGACTATGTAACTTGTACTACACGAATCCCTCGGCTCCGCCTCCTATATAAGGGGGAGTCGAGGGACACGGAGATCATCGAATCATTGTCTACAAACCCTAATTTTCATAATCGTCGAGTACTTTTCGGCTGAAACCTTCGAGATCTACTTGCCCTCTACTTCCAACTAAACCCTAGCCTACAATCCATAGGCATTGACAAGTTAATACCTTGTCACCGGAAGAAACCCTCGAGACAAGGGAGTTGGCGATGCGCCTAGATTGATTTGTGGTGAACGTGATTGTTGTTTATTCCATAAACCCTAGATACATATTTATAGTCCGTAGACTTTCTAACGTGGGAATAATCCCAACCGTGCACGAGACAAACTCTAACTAATCGATACGTATCCTACTATATTACAGATACACGGGCCAACTAGCCCAAACTTTGCATATAAGGCCGATTCACATATATTCTTCCGTATATAATCTTCAAGCCCATCTTGATCGCGACCCACCTCTGACTCGGTCAAATTCTGGTGATAACACATGCCCCCCTGGTTTTGGAATTGATAATTCCAAAATCACTCTGCTTCTCTTCGTCGGGTCATGTCGCGGCAGAGCAAAACCATCGCAACATCCTTCATCATGACGCCCTGCCTCCTCAACTTTTCCGCGTGATTTGACCGTTGTTTTTTGGGCACCGCCTCCTCGGAAACTGCTGTGGCATTGAATCTCTACTATATCCCCTTTATTTAACCGCTCTGAGCAGTTTGCCACTTCATCCCCTTGCTCTGTTCTGGCCATCGGCACCCAAAAATCCCCAATCTCCCGTAGCCATGTCCTCTTCTTCTTCCTCCTCCGCCTCGTCGGTCTTCTCCGACTCTTCCTCATCTCGCGAGCCGACGCCGGAGTGGGGCTCGTTGGCGGCGCACGACATTCTCGCCCCAACGACGTGGGACAAGGAGGAACATGATTCCTCCATCTGGTCCGAGGATGACAAATACTTGACCGACGGAGAGGGCGACCTTCGATTCCTCGTCGAAGGGGAAGAGGAGGCGGCGAGCGAGGACGACCGCTTCTCCTGGGACGATTTCACCTCCTCCGAAGAAGAGGCGGAGGAGGACGACGACGACTCCCTCGAAGGTTACCCACCGGTGAAGCGCCTCCGCACCTGGTGGGACGACGACAGCGATGACGACGATGAGGAGGATGAGGCTCCCGTAGAAGGCTACGGGAGCTCCGATGAGGAGCCTCCCAGCAGCTGCGCCGGCGGCAGCGACGATGATGAGGGCAGCAACGGCCCTTAGATTAGGGACTAGTAGTAGTAGTCGGCTTTTGTTTTCTCTCCTCTGAGCAATCGGCTCTTTCTTTTGTAAGAAATCCCTCTATTAATGAAGAAAATATTCCTCAATTAATTTTGCTTCCTTGTCAACTTTGCCGATCGTCGAACGAAGTCGCTGTACAGAGAGCCGATGGAAGGGCATCGGCTTGCATTATAAACGCGATTTGAGGCCAAGCCGTTGCCTAATCACGTGGTCCAACAGGTCTAACTCACGTCCAAACCATCCTCCAACCTTAAACGCGCAGATTGAACTCCTCAGCAACCCACTAGGAGATTCATCCCAAATATCATGATTTCTGGTCTGAACCGATTCCGTTAACCTGCTTAATTGAGCTCATTCCTCTAGAGTCGATAGCAATGTATCGGCTTTATTATTCTGAAGTCAATGCCCGTGCATCGGCTGTACTCGCATACTGTTGTCTCCGTATGTTTTCTCAAGTCGATGTCTGCGCATCGGCTGTGATGATTTTTTTTTACTGGCCGATTCAAAATCGGCCTCCATACCTTACTGCCCATCATCCCACATGCTTGGGAAATACTTCTTGAGGTGTTGACCATTGACGGCTACTGGGAACTTAACGCCGTCCAACTCGCTCCAAAGCATGTATGCATTACCCTTCGAGGCCTCGGACGACTTTGTACGGACCGTGCCAATTAGGAGACCATTTGCCATATGCCTTGTCCCTAGTTCCTAACGGCAACACAGCCTTCCCATACTAGATCACCAACTTGAAACTCCTTTGGTCTAACCTTCTTATTGTAGGCACGAGCTACCCTGGCTTTGTTCTCTTTAATCTTCTCCAACGACCAAAGCCTAAGTTCTGTTGCGTCCTCAATAGTGTCACTCATCAAAGCTGCATATTCTTCAGCTGTTAGATCATTCTGAAACGTGACACGTCTTGATCCAGCCGTAATTTCCCAAGGTAAAACGGCTTCCTGTCCATAGACGAGCTGGTACGGCGAAGTTTTTATAGCTCCATGGCACGACATGCGGTAGGCCCACAAAGCTTCTGATAACTTTTCATGCCAATCCCTAGGGTTCTCGTCAATTTTTCTCTTGATCAGCCTTGATCAGGCTCGATTGGACGCTTCAGCCTTGCCCATTGGCTTGAGCATAGTATGGAGATGATCGGATCAGCTTAATCCCCATGTCATCGCAGTAACTTTCTCGAATTCTTTAGAAATAAAGACCGAACCTCCATCGGTCGTGATAGTTTGGGGAATCCCAAACCTATGAATGACGTGTTCTTTCACAAACTTGATCACATCTTCTGATTTCACCTTCTTCATAGGGACGGCCTCCACCCACTTGGTAAAGTAATCTGTGATAACCAAAATCCATTCATGTTTTTTACTCGACGCCGGATGGATTTTGCCGATCATATCCATGCCCCACCCTCGAAACGGCCAAGGCTTGATGATAGGGTTCATTGCTGACGTGGGTACCATCTCGAATCTTCCCGAACATCCGGCACGCTTGGCACCCCTTGTAGTACTTGAAGCAATCTTCAAGCATGGTGGGCCAATAAAACCCCGATCGCCTAATTAGCCACTTCATCTTATGAGCCGATCGATGAGTTCCACGTGCGCCTTCATGCACCTCATGTAAGAGCCGATTAGACTCGCTTGGTCCCGTGCACTTGAGTAGTAACCCTTCCAACGTCCCGTAGAACATGTCGTCTCCTATGAGGACATACTTCATGGCTTTGTATCTTATCCGTTTAGGTGCCCCCGAGCCAAATCTTTTAAGTAATTGAAGATTTCGGCTCTCCAATCATCCCGTTCCAGAACCGCACTCGAACTTCGACCCGTCGGATATGTCTATATAGCCTCGACGCCATTTGTGCGAGATTGTTGGCCTCGGTGTTTTGGGATCTTGGGACCCAATTAAAGTTGATGTACCGAAACTGTGTCATCAACTCACGGCATTCCATCCAATATGGGAAAAGCGATTCACTCTCGCACTTATATTCATCCGTGAGCTGGTTAATCACCAACTTGGAGTCTCCAAAAGCTCTACCGCTCTCGCCCCGGCTTCCAGTAACAACTCCATTCCCTTACGCACTGCCTCGTATTCCGCGACATTGTTGGTGCAAGGGGTAGATAGTCTGATGGAAAAGGAGTACGCTGCCCCCCGAGGCGACACGAGCAGAATGCCGATGCCACAACCATCGTCGCAAGCCGATCCATCGAAGAACATAGCCCATGCACGTATAGACAAGGCTGCTATATTGGTACCGATCCGTTCAGCTATAAGATCGGCCAACGCTTGCCCCTTGACAGCTTTCGCGGTCGATACCGAAGATCGAACTCGACAACGCAAACATCCACTTACCAAGTCGGCCTTTCAAAACAGGGCCGACAGACATGTGCTTGACAACGTCTGACTTGCATATGACGATGATTTCTGCCGTCAAAAGGATGTGATGAAGCTTGGTGCAGGTGAAGAACAGGCAGAGGCAAAGCTTCTCGACCTCAGGATACCTTGTCTCTGCGTCCAACATCCTTTTCAACACCCTCGTAGAGTTGCACCACCACCGAAGCGATGGACGTGTCAGCTACTGACAAGTAGATGTAGAACGGCCTATCTTGTTGGGGCGGAACTAGCACAGGCGGCGTCGTCAGATACCGCTTAATCTCATCAAACGCTCGCTGCTGTTCCGCCCCCGGTGAAACTCGTCGTCGACTTAGTTTTCACCGACGCCATGAACGGCTCGATTCGTCCCCGACAGATTAGAGATGAATCGTCTGGACAAAATTGATCTTGCCGATGAGACGTTGGAGTTCCTTCTTCGTGGTGGGCGGCTGCATGGTACGCACCGCCTCTTGACTTTTCAGTGCCGATCTCAATTCCCGTTCATGAACCAGAAAACCTAGGAACTGACCAGCCGTCACACCAAAAGCACACTTCTTCGGATTCATTCTCAGTCCGAACTTCCGAGTTCGGTCTAGGACGCGCCGTAAATCATCTAAGTGTCCCTCCATGGAGACAGATTTGACTACCACGTCGTCGATGTAAATTTCCACCAACTTGCCGATCAGATCGTGAAATATATAGTTCATGGCTCGTTGGTACGTTGCACCAGCATTCTTCAACCCAAAGGTCATGACTACATATTCAAACAAGCCTACCGCCCCGGTACTCGAATGCGGTCTTGTGTATATCTTCCGGAGCCATGAAGATTTGGTTATAGCCGGCGTTGCCATCCATGAAGCTCAACACCTTGTGGCCAGCAGCTGCATTAATCAATGTTTCTCGCCACGTGCATCGGATACTCATCTTTTGGAGTGGCTCATTGAGATCCCGGAAATCGATGGCCACACGCCATCGGCCGTCCTTCTTCTCTACGTGGAACGATACTCGGAGATCCACTCAACGATACCCGCATGGCCCGATGAACCCGGCGGCCAACATCTTCTCGATCTCTTTCTTGACTTCTTCCCGTAATTTCGGCCCTCATCCGACGTGCTCGTTGTTGGAACGGCCGAAATCCTTTCTTAAGGGGGAGCCGATGTTCAATGATGCTCCCGTCTAACCCGGCATCTCCGTGTAATCCCATGCAAAGCAATCTAGATATTCTTTTAACAGAGCTATCATCTGACCCCTGAGCTGTGGATCTAACTTCTTGCTGATAAAAGTTGGTCGCGGCTTACCCCAGGACCGATGTCGACTTCCTCCAGCTCATCAGCCGATGTAAACCCATATCCTAACTTCCCGTCACCCGTGAGGTCGACGCCAAATGCAGGGAGAGCGTGTGGCACAGATAATACGGGCTGATTGCTGGAATCGGCCTTCATCTTGATCGTAACCAGGATTTTTTGGAAGCGTCGGGACCGATCGCGTGGAACGGCTCCCTCCTTGTCCTCGCTATGAGAGCAACTGCCCTCGTCTCTGTCCCTACCAGGGTGGCGCCCAAGTCCCACCATGTTGATGCTGAATGAGAATCTTGGCTGGCACCTCCCGGGGTATGTGCATCCCACCATGTCGACGGCGTATGCCGGCGAATTCGGCACTTCTGGTGTTGTCAACGGGAATGGCGGCGGTGGACGGGATTGGAGTGGCATCTCTCCTCGGTAAGTCCCGAGAGCTAGTCCTGAAGGGGAGTACTGATGCCTCATGATTTCCTGGACCATCCGAAAAGCGACACGCTCCAACGTGTTCACCAGGCTCTCAGAATGGTGGTGCAGCGAGTGAGCCACCATGTAGCTAATCTCCTGACGCAGGGACCTGGTGCGTTCTTCTGACGGGGCGGACAGGTCCACTCCATCGAGCGCTCCTTCCGGTGAAAACCCCTTCCACCTGACGCCATGTGAGCGGGTTCTGTGAAAGGAGCCGATGAGGTCGGCTTCGAGGATCGCTTTGACCTCGTCATACTTCTTCTTGAGCTCCTCGGTCAGATCCTCGTACGTGACTGGGGTGCCGTCCGCCATCTCGGATGTAGATGGCGATGTGGTTGATGTAGAAGATTGTCCCACCGGCGTGCCAGAATGTGTTGCGGTCGAAACCCACCGGCGAGCAGCGACGGGCAACACAGAGAGCCGGGAGCAACTTAGGGCTGCGGCTGGCCCCTGGTCCCTCCGAACGACGGCCCGCAAAGACTCCGGCACGCACGTCCGATGTCGGTGCAAGGGCGTGCCACCCGACCTATACCTGGTCGGAAAGGTGATGGAGATGCCTCGCTTAGTTTCCTCGCATGGCATACACGTAAACATTAAATACGAGCCTCGATCGGCTCTCGTGTTGTCCCGTGAATCGGCTCAAGGAGCCGATCCACTCCATGATTCGCACGAGGTGTACGAATATATGGTGGTCCTGCTTGATCAAGATAAAGCTAAAACGATCTACGACGATTTAGGGTTTTCACCGCATAATCGGATCATCCTACTCGTGATTGGGCCTCGCGGTCACGCATGGTGATCGTAAGCCGATCCTAGACAAGGCCTAAAAACCAACACGAGGTTGATCCTCGGAACATCCTCGTCTAGGGCTAGCAAACTACACCCTACGCGTCGCCGGATCCTCCAACCCTTTGTAAGGCCTAACTATGCAGATATTAAACTAATCCTTGAAGAACAAGGAGCAACCATAACGGATCGGATCTACTAAATAATGATCAAGCGGGTGCCGCCCTACACCTAAGATAGGTGTAAGGGCGGCTAGATGTCTAAGGGTTGCACTACGACAGCGTATGATACGAAGAACAATGCTAACCCTAACACATCTAAGATAACTACGTTGCTCGCCATCAAAAAGGCTTCAGTACGAGCAACGCATGAACAACGAATAAACTTGCGCTGCCTAGATCGCAAGATGCGATCTAGGCAGCATGATGCTTACCCGGAAGAAACCCTCGAGACAAGGGAGTTGGCGATGCGCCTAGATTGATTTGTGGTGAACGTGATTGTTGTTTATTCCATAAACCCTAGATACATATTTATAGTCCGTAGACTTTCTAACGTGGGAATAATCCCAACCGTGCACGAGACAAACTCTAACTAATCGATACGTATCCTACTATATTACAGATACACGGGCCAACTAGCCCAAACTTTGCATATAAGGCCGATTCACATATATTCTTCCGTATATAATCTTCAAGCCCATCTTGATCGCGGCCCACCTCTGACTCGGTCAAATTCTGGTGATAACAGGAATACAAGTCCAACTACAATTTTTGGGCGGAAGCTATCTCTACCGCTTGCCATGCTACTAATCGCCTCTATCTTCGCAAAGGTCTTGATAAGACACCATATGAGATCCTCACCGGCAACAAGCCTAATGTGTCATACTTCAAGGTCTTCGGTTGCAAATGCTACATACTTATCAAGGACACACGCCTATCCAAGTTTGATTCAAGAGCTCAAGAAGGAATTTTCGTTGGCTATGCTACGGATTCTCACGCCTATAGAGTCTTCAACAAGTCAAGTGGACATGTTGTAGAATCTTGTGATGTGACGTTCGATGAAGATGATAGATCTTTGGAGGAGCGAAGTGCTTCTTGTGAGAAAGGAGATGCAATTCCCCCGGATACCATAGGAAGGATGAGTGTGGGCATTCGCCTACCTCAAACGCTACCTTCTATGAGTACCGGGAAGGACCAAGTTCCACCCAAGTGGAGCCATCTACACCACAAGGCCAAGCTTCTTCCGTTGATCTAACAAATGCAAGCCAACCTCTACACCAACCTCAAGTTCAACCTCAACCTCAAGATCAACCTCGACATCTACAAAAACAATCGAGTCCAAGTTCACCTCAACAAGCTCAAGAACAACATACACCGCAAGCTCGTCTACTTCAACACCCAACATCAAGTGACCAAGGTCAAGCTTCAAGTTCTTCTCCGAGTGGTTCGGGGAGAGTCTTCATGGACAATAATACTCCCTATACCCCCGAACCATCCGGATCTCATGACCATATTGCCTCTTTCAACGACAATGGGGGTCAAGGCGAGGACCTAAACCGTGATGAAGGCCAAGAGGACTCACAAGATCTATCTCCTCAAGCCGACACTCGCCGTGAAGATTCTACTCCAAGACACTTGCGTCTCAAGTCTCATTCCTTGCAAAACATCATTGGTGATCTAAAGAGAAATGTCACCACTCGGAGGCAACTTGCAAACTTTTGTGCACACCATGCCTTTGTCTCTAGGGTGGAACCACTCAAAGTTGATGATGCTCTCAACGATCCCGATTGGTTGAATGCAATGCAAGAGGAACTCAACAACTTCAAGAGGAATGATGTATGGACTCTCATGAAGCGACCCGATCATTGCCGCAATGTTATCGGCACCAAGTGGGTCTTCAAGTACAAGCAAGATGAAAGTGGCACGGTCATCCGCAACAAAGCAAGATTGGTGGCACAAGGCTATTCTCAAGTTGAAGGCGTGGACTTTGGTGAAACCTTTGCACCCGTTGCAAGGCTCGAGTCCATCCGTATCCTTTTGGCCTTTGCCTATCATCATGGCTTTAAGTTGCAACAAATGGATGTTAAGAGTGCTTTTCTTAATGGTCCTCTACATGAGGAAGTATATGTGAAGCAACCCCCGGGTTTCGAGGACCCCCATTTTCCGGAACATGTCTTCAAGCTCAAAAAGGCCCTATATGGTCTCAAACAAGCTCCTAGAGCTTGGTATGAGCACCTCAAGGAGTTGCTTGAAGACCGTGGTTTCCAAGTGGGGAAAATCGATCCCACTCTTTTTACTAAGAAGGTCAATGGGGAGCTTTTCGTATGCCAACTCTATGTAGATGACATCATATTTGGCTCTACTAACACAAAATTCAACGATGAGTTTGCTATGTTGATGACAAATAGGTTTGAGATGTCAATGATGGGTGAACTCAAGTACTTCCTCGGGTTCGAGATCAAGCAAATGCGACAAGGCACCTTCATCAATCAAGCGAAGTACCTCCAAGATATGCTCAAGCACTTTGATATGAAGGATGCCAAGGGGATTGGAACTCCGATGCAACTCAAGTGTCAACTCACTCTTGACGAAGGCGGCAAGGCGGTGGATACCAAGCTCTACCGTTCGATGATAGGTTCGCTTCTCTACCTTTGTGCCTCTCGCCCGGATATCATGTTGAGCGTTGGTATGTGTGCACGGTTTCAAGCAAGTCCGAAGGAAAGCCACCTTGTGGCGATCAAGAGGATCTTTCGATATTTAGTTGATACCCCACACTTCGGACTATGGTACCCAAGGGACACGGACTTTGCTTTGGTTGGTTTCACCGACTCCGATTGGGCGGGCGACAAGATTGATAGGAAGTCTACCTCCGGAGCATGTCACTTTCTTGGAAGATCTTTGGTGTGTTGGTCCTCGAAGAAGCAAAATTGTGTCTCCGTCTCCACCGCGGAAGCCGAGTATATCGCCGCGGCAAGTAGTTGTGCTCAAATCTTATGGATGAGGCAAACCTTGTGGGACTATGGACTCGAGTATAGCAAGGTGCCTCTTTTGTGCGACAATGAGAGCGCAATCAAGATCGCCTACAATACGGTTCTTCATGGCAAGACGAAGCACATCGAGATACGGAACCACTTCATCCGGGACCACATTGCTCGCGGAGATATTGTACTATCCTATATTGGCACCAAGGAGCAATTGGCGGACATCTTCACGAAGCCCTTGGATGAGAAGCGCTTTATTGAGTTGAGGCATGAGCTAAACATCATTGATCCGTTGAACTTTGCTTGACCGTCGTGCGCACATACCAATCTTACCGTCATATCTAGATGAAAGGCACGCATGGACATAGGGGGAGTGCGGTTTAAATCCATTGAGCTATCACTCCCCCCATAATGCATAAAGAAATCCAAAACATTTGCTATTTGTCAATTAAGTGACTTATGAGCTTCATGTTGAGTTGTAGTCCGTGAGTCCTAGATACATCTACGCGACCTCACAACTACTATACTCTTACACGGTGGCTTCGGCCACCAACACCCCCTCTTTGCGGGTTTTTCGGTTCTTCGTGACCTTGTTTTGTCTTTCTTCTTTGCTTTCTTCTTTTTGTTCTTGAGAACCTCCTCCAAGCTTATTTTATCGTGATTTTTGCAAGCTTGGTTGTATGTTCTTTTTCTCCATCTCTCTAGTTTCGTTACCCTCCTTTTTGGTGTTCCGATGCCAAAGGGGGAGAAGTTCCTAGGTGGATGGAGACCTTTGTTGTTTGTAGCCGTTTGGTTCTAGTTGCTTATCTTGTCTCTCGGCTACATCAACAACCCCATGGAGGCATTCTATTGTGAGTTTGGGTATTCTCAAGGCTATGGTATGATAACTTCACCCAAATCTCCGTATATGATCTCATGTTGCCTCCACATTGTGCATATGCCTCTTGAACATGTCATCTATCTATGTTGCATATGTGCTTGGTTTGTAAAAACTAGGGGGAGTGATGTCTCTATAACATGTGTATTTGTATTCAAATACATATTCATGATATGCACATGTGTAGGGGGAGCTCCGTCTAGTTTTTGCAAATCTAATGTTCTCATCATAATATCATATGTTATTGTCAACTCTTGTGTTGTCATCAAACAACAAAAGGGGGAGATTGTAAGAGCAAAATTCATACCCCAAGTTTTGTGTGTTTGATGACAACACTTGAGTAATCTCACCGTGTGCCTTGAGTATCATTGTTAGATTTGCAAGTACACGGTGACCTCGCCGGACGCATCAAGATCGAAGACCGAAGCGTAGTTGATAGGTTTTCCGGTTTTGTGTGCGTTTAGCGAGGTAACAAAGTTGGAGAGAAAAAGGGAAGAAAACCAGTTTTAGCCAGGCCGGTACTACTAGTGACTCGTAGCGGTAGTACCGCTACCCCTATAGGTACCGCCATCGGTACCGCTCCGAGTTCTACGCTGAATTCGTCCCCCAGAACAAGTTGCGGTACCCCTGCAGCACTCGGGGCGGTAGTACCGCTCACGAGCGGTAGTACCGCTCAAGGTACCGCTTGAGGTACCGTAACGAGTTACGGCCGTACGGCTCGGTACCGCCTCGGTACCGCTCTGGATCCAGTAAGGTCTGGACCCTATTACGGTACCACGAGCGGTACCGCGGGCGGTAGTACCGCTCTGCGTCCTTTGACCAGATCTGGGGTGATTTCGAACTCAGGGCGGTAGTACCGCTTGCACCAAAGCGGTAGTACCGCTTAGGCCAAAACTGGGTGTAATGGTTGGATTTGGAGGAGCCTATTTAAGGGCCCCTTCTTCCCCACCCGATTTTATCTCTTCCCCCTTCTCTCTCCTCCATTGTTGCTGAGCTTAATCCTTGTGGATCTCCTTCCCCCTCCAACCAATCTTGCCCTAATTTTGAGGATAGGTGGAGGAGACCCCGATCTATAGTTCTACCAAGAGAGATTTCACAAATACTAGCTATTCCTTAGTGGATCTTGGTGGTAGGGTTCCTTTGGTGGATCTTGGAGAAGAGTTCCTTTGGTGGATCTTTGGGGAGTTCCTTTGGTGGAGCCTTGGAGAGTTTCTTGGTGGAGCCTTGGAGAGTTTCTTGGTGGAGCATTGGAAGAGTTCCTATGGTGGAGCATTGGTGATGGGTTCCTATGGTGGAGCATTGGAGATGTGCAGCTATGGAGTCTAGCTTGGTGATGTACTAGCTCCATAGGGTGTTGGGAGCATCCTTGTGTGTGTGGAGCTCGCCCCAACCTTGTGAAGGAATCACCGCCTCGACCGGTGCCTTAGTGGAAGAGGGAGAGCACCTCCGTGGAGCTCTCTCGAGGAAGAGGGTGAGGCCTTCCTTCGTGGTGTGGCCGCCTAGTCTCTTGTGTGAGACTAGCACCTCCTCAACGCAGACGTACCTCCTTTAGTGGAGGGAACTGCGGGAAACAAACCTCGACTCGCCTCGCGCCCCCCGGTTGTCTCGCTCCTCACTTTTGTTATCTTGTTGATTCCTTTACATGTTGCACATGTTCTAGCTTTATTGTAGGATCACCCCCATTGCTAAAAGTCACACCTTTACCTTCCGTTGCATAAAACTTGAAAAAGACTAAAATTTGCCGTAGCGCCATTCACCCCCCCCCTCTTGTTCACTACGATCCGTTCAATGGTTAATATAGGCCATTCTACAACCTGTAGAAGAAGGTTACCGAAATTTTCTCTCCCGTTGCAACGCACGGGCATATTTCCTATATCGTTAAAAGAAAAAAGGGGTTCATACATTCAAGCATGGTACAAGGTTAAGAATATTGTTTTTTCCATCCATCTTCTCCATGATTAAGTACTCCACACTCAACGCAAAAGCAGAAGCAACTAGAGATAGGAACACAAGGTACACACATCTTTTATAGGGACATTGGAAAAATTAAAATCCACCCTTCCTGATAGCCTTTTCTGTTTCTAAAAAAATAAAAGAAAATGATAGAAATTTTTAAAATAAATCTTTCGAGGTGGCCATGTGTTATGTGTTCTAGTTGTTAGAAAAATTAACAAACATAAATTTTGATTTTTGTTTTGTAAAATGTAGCCATCATTCGGTAAAAAGGGGTTTTCGGTAAAACGGCTTTTCTAGTTGCATACATCCTCGAATGAAAAATATTTTTATATGAAAGTGTATCTACAGAAAATTTTACATCCAACTTCAACGACCAATGATCGTTTATCGAGACTTTAGATTCCACAAAACCAAAAATAAAATAGAATTTTTCTAAGGTTTTAGACTTTGCTGCGATTTTTTTTTCAAAAAATATAGTAGTTGCGCACCAAGCCTTGTGGTGCGCCCGTGCTAACTTTTCAATATTTCGAACCAGCCACCTGCCCCCACTATACCCCCTTCCATACACCCCGAATCCACCACTGCCTCATACTTCTCTTCCTCATTGCTATTTGCCTCCTTCTCCTTTTCCTCCATGCCTTCTTCTCATGTTCCTCTCATGCCTCCTCCTCCATGCCTCTTCCTTCATCTTTGTCCTCCTCCATGCATCTTCCTCCTCCTCCTCCTTCTCCTCCTCAAGCCTCCTTCTTCTCCTACTCCTCCTCACCTCTGCCCCGATCTCGTCGTCGGTCGCCTTACCCCAACCCCGACCTCGCCCTCGACTACCCTATCCCGACCCCGCCACCGTCCTCTCAATCTCCAGTGCCTCCACCAAGATGCAAAGCTGCTACCAAGATAACAAGAACGAAAATTATTCAAAAACAAAACGTAAAAAAGGTGCCATATCCAGATCTAGATCTCAAAATAGTGGCAGTTGCACACCAAGGGGGGAATACCAGTGACGCAGCGTGAAGATAGAAGTGGCGCACCACCTGATGCCTCACTAGTACATGAGTTGCCAGTGGCGCACCAAATGGTGTGTCACTACTAACAGTTGGCAGTGGCGCACCACTAGTAACCAAAATTGGTGCTCCACTAATAGCTTTTTTCCTAGTAGTGAGCGCTCGATAATGTTCCTGTGGTGGGAGCACAAAGTGTTGTTTCCCTTATATCTTCTTGTTAATGAGGTCGGAAACATATTGATGACTATGTTTCCTGCACCATAACAAGGTTAATACAATACTTAATATAAAAAATATTTATTATAAGATCGATCCAATGGAGTTTTGCAGAATTGAAACTAAAATACTCCGTAGCTGCGTTGCCAATGCAGTCACGTTAGCACCCAAAGCATGGTTTGGAAATAACCTAGTCTGCAGGTTGCTACAAATCTACTATAATCGACCAAAGAGTTTAAAGTAGTTGTATATATAAGAATAAAAAAGAAACAAGGTAAAGTAAATGCTAAAAGTAAATTAGGTGGTTTTGACCGTATAATACATTACATATAGATGAAGGGGAGTCATATATAGAGGCCCATGTATACACCAAATATTTTGCACCACCTAGGTTTCATGATGAGCTGTCAGCAGACTGTTGCCGTACCCCCAGCGGTTCGAGCGATAGCCTCGTCAGACAATGCCACAACCCGTTCCCGCACTCATAGTTGTCTGTCTCCCTTTTCTGCCACCCTTTGATTCCTTCGATGGAGCCGAGCTCCCGCCATCTGTCCCAATTGAGATCCACATCAAGCACGAGGTGGTGCCGTGGATGTTGTCTTCCCAGCGCACTTGGCTTCGCAGTCGAGCTCCACGGCAAGGAGGTGGCTTTGTCCGCAGCAAGAGCGAACAAGAGTGGTGGTGCCACTAACTGGAGGAGAGGTGACAAGAGGGACAACACGTTGAGGGAAAAATGGGGAATTGCCGAAGGGAGGGGGTGGGGGTGGGGGGAAGAAGTGACAACAAATGGATGAATGGGTCCCACATAGCATGGGTGTATATTTGATCTTGGAGTGTTAATTTTTTTTAAAATATCTTCTAACATAATTATGAATGACTGATTTTTACAGAATAAGTTAGATTAGATCCAAGTACAGAAAGAAAAATAGTGTTAGTAGGATGTAAATTAACTACAATATCTAGCCATATAAGAGGTACACTAGGAGGCATTGGCGCGGCGGCACGCCGCGCCCGTGGCCGTGGCCATTCAGAGTTTGTGGAATGGTGTGAGATAACAGCTATGGAATAAACATAACAAAGAGTAAGTGGAGATAGAATGGAACGCTCGTGCTGTGGTTTCATCTGGTGAGGATCACGGCTAGTAACATGAATGAACAGGTAAAGACCGAAAATAGATTATCAACAGTAATATAAATAGATAATGTACAACATAAACTGGCAGTGATCGTTACACAGTGGGTTCTTTTGCGATAGATAATTTAACTGATGCTTCTTCATTATATATCAGAGGATCCATGTCCATCAGAAAATGTCTAATGCTAGCTAGAGCTTGACTACAACAACATAATATAGATGACAGCAGCGATCACTTTACTGGCAAACAAAAGCAGATCATACTGGTCCCGCATTGCGGCCTACAATTCTATCTTCAGTGCTTTTTGGGTATTTGTGCATTTTCTAGGCAAACTACCAAGTGAAGGCAGGTACTGCGTGGAGAGAAACCTGAAGATTCAGAGATGTGACGCTGCTAGTGCCCAAAGTTATCTGTATTCTGCTGCAGGCGGTCGGTCTGAAGCTCCATAGTACACCGCATCGCCATCCTTCTCGTCAGATGAGGGGATGGTGATAATCTCCCTTGTTGGTCCCGAAGTGGCAGGGTGGCTTCAGCAGCGATGACTTGTAGGACCTTGGCATTGGTGATTATTCTTGATTCCAGATCAACATGTTGTGCCTCTGTATCTGATACATCAAACTTGTCTTGGAAGCTATAAGTTGTCAAGTGTCAGTACTGAGCTCACTGTCTATGGAAAATTAAAATCAATTATTGGTACAATTGAAAAGTTAATGAGAAAAATATGCAGTAAACATCTAGAGAGAAAAAATGTCCGAGCTTCGATCTTCGAACTTCAAAGGAAAACATAGTGTTTTTAATGTCAAGCAACCATGCTTACACTTCTATGTATAGCTAAGATTGACCATTGGACCCTCAAAATAAAGCTTTGTAAACTATTTTCTTAAATGGTTGTGATAACACACTACTCATGGAGACCTCGATTATCACGTACTGGATCATTTATTATACAATGGTTACCTTATCTCAGACATATTGAATTAGTGAAATGAAAACTATGTATACCATGAAAAGATTTCAGTAGGCTAATTCGGACTTGATCCATTTGTCACAAATAGGGTAATATATATAATGACAAAAATCTACATAAGACATGTTACAACGATAGCTACAATAAATTTATGAACACATCATTTTACTTCAGAATGAATGTAAACTAATTAGTGAGAGTACAATTGACAAATTCTAAATTAACAGGCGAATGAAATCATGACATGCTTGCTAGCAAAAAGAGAAATTCAAATGTAGAAATATCTAAATACAACTAAATGGATGAATACTCATCCCTAATGTGGAGTTTTTTTTTCAATCACAAAGTTATTGTCATATCAGGTTGGTTTAAATGGTCTATGACATAGATCCGAATTTCTGAAACAACAAAAACTGAACCAAGATAAACAACAAAAATATCAAACAGATATATCAGTCCTTGACATAATATGTTGCTGCTCGGAGCAAAAGAAGACTTCAGTGAAACTGACTAAGTAGGAAGTATCCCTGGCAACTGTAACTCCAAACATCCATATCCATAGAATAATTAACATCAAAGACTCCTCGGCATGGTCAACAGATGGCACAAAAAAAGGTCAACAGTAGAGCAAATAACAATGGCTGGTGTGGAATCACTGGAACAGGAATTCGCCCAGCTCTCGATGTACCGCCTACACAAAGGCGAAGAACATGAAGCGATGTGTTGGCGGTGACCACTGGCAGGCCGTTTACTCATGGCAACAGCAGCAGAATCCATCAGCACTTGCACTTCAGGGGGCAAAGATTAGAGCAAATCATCAACAATGCTTGTCGCTAAAGTAGTAGCTAATAAATTAGAAAAAAAATCATTGTTAACGTTTTCTAGGTGCTAGAACTTCTGCTCATAATACATATATATATTGGAGTTACTCAATACAAAACACCATACATTCTTCCAATTATATTGTTGCGCGGACAGTAGAAAAGAATGATGAGTCGTACATTAGAATATACATGGTGATAATTGATAATTTAGCATAGGTATTAAATATAAATGTATGAAGAATACATACAAATAAGTTTATATAGTAGTCATACATATCAGTTAAACAAAAAGAGCACAAAAATATTAAGAAATTCATAGGTGCACATATGGTCTTAGATAAGTATGCTGGAATGGATTTGCTTACCTGCTTTCTATAAACAGTGTTTCACTGCCTTGTTAGCATCACTGGCTTTCTAGCCGTACGCGGGATGGCAAATGTCACCATCTCTGCCCATGACCCCCTGAACGGCAGAAATATGCAAAAGGAAGAATTGGTATGTTTTTGAGATAAATTAATATGATCTTATTCATTGTAAAACTATAACTTGCTCCAAATAAATATGAATTAAAAAGTAATATCACTGCCAAAAAGCTTTAGTTGAAGTGGTACCTGAACCAGCAGGAGTAACAATGAAAGCATAAGAAGCTGATGGTAGACATTAACCTTTCCTTCCGAATGCTGAAACCTCATCCCACGATTATATTATATGTTTAATCATTATATCAGCAAGTATAAAAGTTCTATGGTCTAAATGTATTTGTACAAAAAATAGTAACCGAGTTTCCAGTAGTGAGTCCTTGTCCAGTCTTTCTTCGACCTTTCATGTGGAAAGTATGAGGGTACATGGCAGATAAGATTCCGAGTAATACAGCCTATGTTTAGCCCCTTCTCTGTTTGTGTTAATAATACACGTGCATACTGAAAAGTAGATTGGATAGCCCGAAAACCCAGAAACCTTCAATCAACTGTAATCAAGAATCTCTGAAAGCTTCTATCTCTGAAAATCCTATCCACTAACATTATTAGTTCAAGCACTTCTCAAGTTAGAGGTTATAGTTTTGTTCTCACATTGACCATAATTGGGAGTACATGTTATTCCTTCAGAATGAAACCGAATTATATAGGATACGACCAATTTATCAACCTATGACCTCTTTCCGAACACATAATTAATCACCTTGACTTCCATGGCCAACTTTGTTTTAAAATCTATAGATAATGCTACCAAAGAATATCCACAGGTAAGAAACCCACCGATATTTGCATTTAGCATGACAGGGGCTTATCATGAAACAAGTAGCTTGCTGAAAACTTACTTCTAAGCTTGTTGTGTCTACAAAGATTAAACATAGATCATTGGCATGGAGTGCGAGATGCAGAAAAGCAGTCGAGATTTTTGGACAAAAAAATATATGCGCAAGCACCCCACGGAGGACATCCATGAGTAACACCATACAACATTAATGACTTACCTTGCTCTTCTTGGCTGCGATGTAGGCGCTAACTACCGGCACCAGCCTACACGCAAAGTGGAGCAGATCACATCATGCGAACTTGGTAGGAAGAAGAAGATTGACAGAAAGAGATTTGTAGTATGCATACTTGATAGCTGACATGGGACATGGATATCATGATAAGGACTACGTTTGCCTTTCTTGCTCTATGTGTGTCACCAGACCATCAGACCGGACCGATCTGCAAAACAGATGAAAAACAAATCCAACTAAAACAACCAGGACCTACCACCAACCAAGAAAACAGATGCAGAGGAAGGACTTCAACACCGGGAGCGGACTTCTGCCTACTCCGGTGGCCTTGGCGGCAGATGCAAAAGCCATTTCAGATGGACTTTCACAACTTCATCTGCATACACAGTTTGGTCGAATGAATCAACATGGATAAACGGAGGACTAAACTGGTGACTTATCAAGATAGAGAGTGATGCATACCGGGGGATGTGCATAGGATAGGGCGGCCTCCGAGGGGAGGGTCGTGATGCTCGCGACGCCAGTGGCCGAGAAGAATCCCTCCTCGGGGTCATGGAAGCAGGCACACTCCTCTTCTTCCGAGAAGAGATGGACTAGAAGAAGAACCACGACCTTCATCTATGTTGCCGGCGCAGGAGAATCCACAACCGGCCACAACGGAGATTTCGACGCGGCGGACGTCCAGGAGGCCTGTTGAGAACAACACGCCGTCGAGGATCCCATCGTGGTCCTGAATTCCGTAGTTCGCCGTTGCCACCACGAACGGCACCCCCTCACAAGACCGCGAGGACCTTGCTGATGGCTTGATGGGCTTGCTGTCCAGAGAGGAGGAGGGGAGTGGAGGAGAGGAGGGCGACCTGCAGAGAGGAAGGAGGCCCCCAACATGGATGCCGCCGGCCCCGACCGGCTTCGCCCCAACCTGGCCGCCGCCAGCCCGCGTGTGCTCCGCCCCAAGGGCCCAAGGTCGCTGCCGCCGCCCCAAGGTCATCGTCCCAGGCCCACGTCTTCTCCGTCCCAAGGACGCCGCCTCTGGCACGCGCCTGCAACGGCCGGTGGTCGACGTCCCTGGCCCGTGCCTGCTCCGCCCCGAGGCCGCCGCATGCCACCCTAAGGCCACCGTCCCGGCGAGAGCAACGCCACACAGCGATGCGGTGGAGACCATGGTCGGCGTCCGACCCATCCAGGAGCTCCCCGCAGCGCCGTCCATGGAGGCCTCACGGTCGGCGGCGGAGATGAGGGGGACGAGGGGTGGTCGTGCACCAACAGGATAGGGAGGAGAGGCGTTGGGGATTTGCTCTCCCTCACAACTCGGTCAAAGCGGTGGATGGTAGGGTCCACCCAGTAAATCTTTTTGCACAATGCAGACAAATCCTAACCGGAAGAAGCTAGAGGCAATAAGGATGAATGAGGTCTAGGAACCGGTAACCGGTACGCTATGTACCAAATAAAAAGGCAGACGGAAAATTACCATGTGGTTTACACGGTGAGAAAGAGAAGATGAGGGTTACGTGTCTACAGGTGATTGGAAAAAATTAGCCCATAAACAGTGTCCAAAACAATCTAGGAGCTTGAATCCATCTAAACTTTATATAGTGTATAATGAGTGCACACAAGCACTGATAAAACTAGCACATCACCATAAAAGGCCTACCTAGCTAAGTCCCAGCTGGTTGGAACCAATATCTAACTAAAATATCATATAAAAACATTCTATTGGCAAAAAAAAATGGAATATATAGTTGTGAATGATCAGCACTACACAAGCCTTAAGATTTCTATTTTCCATCCGCCAATGAACGTGAGTAAAAAGGAACATATGGGGCATAAGGCCTCTTGCAGTCATGTCCAAGATCACTTATAGAATGCAGCTCCCTAGAATCCACGTCGTATGACGTGAGTTTCGTCCATGATCTGTTCGTCAAGTGGAACCTTGTATGTAGTACTAATATCACCTTGTATTCTGAGTGGATGATAAGTGCATCGCCAGCCGCGTCCCCAAACCGTCCTCCAAAAAAATTTGGGGCGCGCCGGAAATTCACCCCTAAAGTCTCTTTTTGTCCGGCGCGGTTCAATACGGTATCTGACGCCTCGAGCCCGTCCCCGCTACACAGAGACGGTCCGGGCACGCCGGACACAATGAAAAGCGAGCAAAGAGACGCGGGCCCGACGCGTCAGCGGCACAAGAAAAATTCGTCCCCCTCTCCCGCCAAATCGCGCCTGTCCCGCCACATCGCGCCTCTCCCGCCGCACATTTCTGCCCTCCCAACACATTTGACCTCCTATCCCGCCGATTCATTTCTCCCTCCCACCTTCGCTACTCTGTTCCTCCTGCCGCCGCTACCCTCTCCCCGTCCACGGCGCCACCGACAGCCCCCAAAAAATGGCCAAGAAAGCGGCCAAGAAGCCGCCAGGCAATGAGACGAAAGGGGCGAAGGTGCCCTTCGCGAAGCCGCGGAAGGCATCGGCTCCGAAGAAGAAGCCGGAAGGTTGGAACGATGATCAGTGGCATCAAGATGTTGGGATTCGTAGCATAGAAAACAAAAAATTCCTACCGCAAGAACGAATAACAGGCCAAGATCCAATCTAGAAGATGGGAGCAACGAGAAGATCATGAGACTAACCCTCGAAGATTTCCAAAGCCTACGAGATTAGATCTCGTTGTTGAAGAA